>NW_026292395.1:0-93239 GCF_023091745.1 Budorcas taxicolor
AACTTCTTGAGTTGCACCAAGGGAGTGAAGGACCCTTTCGACGTTCCAGAGGTGAGGTGTGATTAGCCCCGAGAAGCCTCTGCGGAAATGGGCCTCATCTCGCCTGCAGGGGAGAACCTCCTGGATATTCTCGAGTTGCGGCAGGTCTTCTCGAGTTACGACGGGGACCTCAGGGACCCGCTCTGGTGGCCTCAGGAAGGGCCAGTCCCCATGCGAGTTGCTAGGAGCCATCTCGAGATTCCTCTCCCGTCGATGCCGGGGCCTAAGACCTTGTGTGGAGTCGGGGCCATAACCTGAGGATTCCTCTCCAGTGTTGACATGGATTTTGGGGTGCCTCTGAGTCACCCCAGGGGAGTCAGGACTCGCCTCGAGTGGGGGCATGCACGTGCGCTTCCCTCCCGAGCTGCAGCAGTAAGGTCACGCTTCCTGTCACGTGGATCAAGGGATCTGTGGCTTTCCCACGAGGCTTTCCCACAGGGCTGTGCCAAGTGCCACCTTGGTGTGAGTCGATCCTCGGCGTGAAAGACGAGCCGGTGAAGGGAAAAGAGGTTCCTCTGGAATGGACAGAGACTTCTGGGGGACTTTCGGAATGGTGGCACGACCCTGGAGTTCCTCTCTCCGTTCCTGTTGAGAGGACCTCCTCTTGAGATGCGACGGGAACGCCCGGAATTCTTTCCCGAGGAAGCAGCGAAAGGATCCCTCATCTCGAGCTACGAGGAGGAAACGGGTCTCCTCTGGATGTGGGCGGGAACCTCGTGTTTCCTCTCGAGTGGAGACGGGTATGTCGGGGAACTTCTTGAGTTGCACCAAGGGAGTGAAGGACCCATTCGACGTTCCAGAGGTGAGGTGTGATTAGCCCCGAGAAGCCTCTGCGGAAATGGGCCTCATCTCGCCTGCAGGGGAGAACCTCCTGGATATTCTCGAGTTGCGGCAGGTCTTCTCGAGTTACGACGGGGACCTCAGGGACCCGCTCTGGTGGCCTCAGGAAGGGCCAGTCCCCATGCGAGTTGCTAGGGGCCATCTCGAGATTCCTCTCCCGTCGATGCCGGGGCCTAAGACCTTGTGTGGAGTCGGGGCCATAACCTGAGGATTCCTCTCCAGTGTTGACATGGATTTTGGGGTGCCTCTGAGTCACCCCAGGGGAGTCAGGACTCGCCTCGAGTGGGGGCATGCACGTGCGCTTCCCTCCCGAGCTGCAGCAGTAAGGTCACGCTTCCTGTCACGTGGATCAAGGGATCTGTGGCTTTCCCTCGAGGCTTTCCCTCGAGGCTTTCCCACGAGGCTTTCCCACAGGGCTGTGCCAAGTGCCACCTTGGTGTGAGTCGATCCTCGGCGTGAAAGACGAGCCGGTGAAGGGAAAAGAGGTTCCTCTGGAATGGACAGAGACATCTGCGGGACTTTTAGAATGGTGGCTCGACCCTGGAGTTCCTCTCGCCGATCCTGTTGAGAGGACCTCCTCTTGAGATGCGACGGGAACGCCCGGAATTCTTTCCCGACGAAGCAGGGAAAGGATCCCTCACCTCGAGCTACGAGGCGGAAACGGGGCTCCTCTGGATGTGGGCGGGACACTCGTGTTTCCTCTCGAGTGGAGACGGGTATGTCGGGGAACTTCTTGAGTTGCACCAAGGGAGTGAAGGACCCTTTCGACGTTCCAGAGGTGAGGTGTGATTAGCCCCGAGAAGCCTCTGCGGAAATGGGCCTCATCTCGCCTGCAGGGGAGAACCTCCTGGATATTCTCGAGTTGCGGCAGGTCTTCTCGAGTTACGACGGGGACCTCAGGGACCCGCTCTGGTGGCCTCAGGAAGGGCCAGTCCCCATGCGAGTTGCTAGGGGCCATCTCGAGACTCCTCTCCTGTCGATGCCGGGGCCTAAGACCTTGTGTGGAGTCGGGGCCATAACCTGAGGATTCCTCTCCAGTGTTGACATGGATTTTGGGGTGCCTCTGAGTCACCCCAGGGGAGTCAGGACTCGCCTCGAGTGGGGGCATGCACGTGCGCTTCCCTCCCGAGCTGCAGCAGTAAGGTCACGCTTCCTGTCACGTGGATCAAGGGATCTGTGGCTTTCCCTCGAGGCTTTCCCTCGAGGCTTTCCCACGAGGCTTTCCCACAGGGCTGTGCCAAGTGCCACCTTGGTGTGAGTCGATCCTCGGCGTGAAAGACGAGCCGGTGAAGGGAAAAGAGGTTCCTCTGGAATGGACAGAGACATCTGCGGGACTTTTGGAATGGTGGCTCGACCCTGGAGTTCCTCTCGCCGATCCTGTTGAGAGGACCTCCTCTTGAGATGCGACGGGAACGCCCGGAATTCTTTCCCGACGAAGCAGGGAAAGGATCCCTCACCTCGAGCTACGAGGCGGAAACGGGGCTCCTCTGGATGTGGGCGGGAACCTCGTGTTTCCTCTCGAGTGAAGACGGGTATGTCGGGGAACTTCTTGAGTTGCACCAAGGGAGTGAAGGACCCTTTCGACGTTCCAGAGGTGAGGTGAGATTAGCCCCGAGAAGCCTCTGCGGAAATGGGCCTCATCTCGCCTGCAGGGGAGAACCTCCTGGATATTCTCGAGTTGCGGCAGGTCTTCTCGAGTTACGACGGGGACCTCAGGGACCCGCTCTGGTGGCCTCAGGAAGGGCCAGTCCCCTTGCGAGTTGCTAGGGGCCATCTCGAGATTCCTCTCCCGTCGATGCCGGGGCCTAAGACCTTGTGTGGAGCCGGGGCCAGAACCTGAGGATTTCTCTCCAGTGTTGACATGGATTTTGGGGTGCCTCTGAGTCTCCCCAGGGGAGTCAGGACTCGTCTCGAGTGGGGGCATGCACGTGCGCTTCCCTTCCGAGCTGCAACCGTAGGGTCACACTTACTGTCACGCGGATAAAGGGATCTGTGGCTTTCCCTCGAGGCTTTCCCTCGAGGCTTTCCCACGAGGCTTTCCCACAGGGCTGTGCCAAGTGCCACCTTGGTGTGAGTCGATCCTCGGCGTGAAAGACGAGCCGGTGAAGGAAAAAGAGGTTCCTCGGGAATGGACTTAGACATCTGGGGACTCTTGGAATGGTTGCACGACCCTGGAGTTCCTCTCGCCGTTCCTGTTGAGAGGGCCTCCTCTTGAGTTCCGACGGGAACGCCGGGAATTCTTTCCCGATGAAGCAGGGAAAGGATCCCTCACCTCGAGCTACGAGGCGGAAACGGGGCTCCTCTGGATGTGGGCGGGACCCTCGTGTTTCCTCTCGAGTGGAGACGGGTATGTCGGGGAACTTCTTGAGTTGCACTAAGGGAGTGAAGGACCCCTTCGACGTTCCAGAGGTGAGGTGTGATTAGCCCCGAGAAGCCTCTGCGGAAATGGGCCTCATCTCGCCTGCAGGGGAGAACCTCCTGGATATTCTCGAGTTGCGGCAGGTCTTCTCGAGTTACGACGGGGACCTCAGGGACCCGCTCTGGTGGCCTCAGGAAGGGCCAGTCCCCATGCGAGTTGCTAGGGGCCATCTCGAGATTCCTCTCCCGTCGATGCCGGGGCCTAAGACCTTGTGTGGAGTCGGGGCCAGAACCTGAGGATTCCTCTCCAGTGTTGACATGGATTTTGGGGTGCCTCTGAGTCTCCCCAGGGGAGTCAGGACTCGCCTCGAGTGGGGGCATGCACGTGCGCTTCCCTCCCGAGCTGCAGCAGGAAGCTCACGCTTCCTGTCACGTGGATCAAGGGATATGTGGATTTCCCTCGAGGCTTTCCCTCGAGGCTTTCCCACGAGGCTTTCCCACAGGGCTGTGCCAAGTGCCACCTTGGTGTGAGTCGATCCTCGGCGTGAAAGACGAGCCGGTGAAGGAAAAAGAGGTTCCTCTGGAATGGATTGAGACATCTGGGGGACTCTTGAAATGGTGGCACGACCCTGGAGTTCCTCTCGCCGTTCCTCTTGAGAGGGACTCCTCTTGAGATGCGACGGGAACGCCGAGAATTCTTTTCCGACGAAGCAGGGAAAGGATCCCTCACCTCGAGCTACGAGGCGGAAACGGGGCTCCTCTGGATGTGGGCGTTACCCTCGTGTTTCCTCTCGAGTGGAGACGGGTATGTCGGGGAACTTCTTGAGTTGTACCAAGGGTGGGAACGAACCGTTCGACGTTCCAGAGGTGAGGTGTGATTAGCCCCGAGAAGCCTCTGCGGAAATGGGCCTCATCTCGCCTGCAGGGGAGAACCTCCTGGATATTCTCGAGTTGCGGCAGGTCTTCTCGATTTACGAAGGGGACCTCAGGGACCCGCTCTGGTGGCCTCAGGAAGGGCCAGTCCCCATGCGAGTTGCTAGGGGCCATCTCGAGATTCCTCTCCCGTCGATGCCGGGGCCTAAGACCTTGTGTGGAGTCGGGGCCATAACCTGAGGATTCCTCTCCAGTGTTGACATGGATTTTGGGGTGCCTCTGAGTTTCCCCAGGGGAGTCAGGACTCGCCTCGAGTGGGGGCATGCACGTGCGCTTCCCTCCCGAGCTGCAGCAGGAAGCTCACGCTTCCTGTCACGTGGATCAAGGGATCTGTGGCTTTCCCTCGAGGCTTTCCCTCGAGGCTTTCCCACGAGGCTTTCCCACAGGGCTGTGCCAAGTGCCACCTTGGTGTGAGTCGATCCTCGGCGTGAAAGACGAGCCGGTGAAGGGAAAAGAGGTTCCTCTGGAATGGACAGAGACTTCTGGGGGACTTTCGGAATGGTGGCACGACCCTGGAGTTCCTCTCCCCGTTCCTGTTGAGAGGACCTCCTCTTGAGATGCGACGGGAACGCCCGGAATTCTTTCCCGACGAAGCAGCGAAAGGATCCCTCACCTCGAGCTACGAGGAGGAAACGGGGCTCCACTGGATGTGGGCGGGACCCTCGGGTTTCCTCTCGAGTGGAGACGGGTATGTCGGGGAACTTCTTGAGTTGCACCAAGGGAGTGAAGGACCCTTTCGACGTTCCAGAGGTGAGGTGTGATTAGCCCCGAGAAGCCTCTGCGGAAATGGGCCTCATCTCGCCTGCAGGGGAGAACCTCCTGGATATTCTCGAGTTGCGGCAGGTCTTCTCGAGTTACGACGGGGACCTCAGGGACCCGCTCTGGTGGCCTCAGGAAGGGCCAGTCCCCATGCGAGTTGCTAGGAGCCATCTCGAGATTCCTCTCCCGTCGATGCCGGGGCCTAAGACCTTGTGTGGAGTCGGGGCCATAACCTGAGGATTCCTCTCCAGTGTTGACATGGATTTTGGGGTGCCTCTGAGTCACCCCAGGGGAGTCAGGACTCGCCTCGAGTGGGGGCATGCACGTGCGCTTCCCTCCCGAGCTGCAGCAGTAAGGTCACGCTTCCTGTCACGTGGATCAAGGGATCTGTGGCTTTCCCACGAGGCTTTCCCACAGGGCTGTGCCAAGTGCCACCTTGGTGTGAGTCGATCCTCGGCGTGAAAGACGAGCCGGTGAAGGGAAAAGAGGTTCCTCTGGAATGGACAGAGACTTCTGGGGGACTTTCGGAATGGTGGCACGACCCTGGAGTTCCTCTCTCCGTTCCTGTTGAGAGGACCTCCTCTTGAGATGCGACGGGAACGCCCGGAATTCTTTCCCGAGGAAGCAGCGAAAGGATCCCTCATCTCGAGCTACGAGGAGGAAACGGGTCTCCTCTGGATGTGGGCGGGAACCTCGTGTTTCCTCTCGAGTGGAGACGGGTATGTCGGGGAACTTCTTGAGTTGCACCAAGGGAGTGAAGGACCCATTCGACGTTCCAGAGGTGAGGTGTGATTAGCCCCGAGAAGCCTCTGCGGAAATGGGCCTCATCTCGCCTGCAGGGGAGAACCTCCTGGATATTCTCGAGTTGCGGCAGGTCTTCTCGAGTTACGACGGGGACCTCAGGGACCCGCTCTGGTGGCCTCAGGAAGGGCCAGTCCCCATGCGAGTTGCTAGGGGCCATCTCGAGATTCCTCTCCCGTCGATGCCGGGGCCTAAGACCTTGTGTGGAGTCGGGGCCATAACCTGAGGATTCCTCTCCAGTGTTGACATGGATTTTGGGGTGCCTCTGAGTCACCCCAGGGGAGTCAGGACTCGCCTCGAGTGGGGGCATGCACGTGCGCTTCCCTCCCGAGCTGCAGCAGTAAGGTCACGCTTCCTGTCACGTGGATCAAGGGATCTGTGGCTTTCCCTCGAGGCTTTCCCTCGAGGCTTTCCCACGAGGCTTTCCCACAGGGCTGTGCCAAGTGCCACCTTGGTGTGAGTCGATCCTCGGCGTGAAAGACGAGCCGGTGAAGGGAAAAGAGGTTCCTCTGGAATGGACAGAGACATCTGCGGGACTTTTAGAATGGTGGCTCGACCCTGGAGTTCCTCTCGCCGATCCTGTTGAGAGGACCTCCTCTTGAGATGCGACGGGAACGCCCGGAATTCTTTCCCGACGAAGCAGGGAAAGGATCCCTCACCTCGAGCTACGAGGCGGAAACGGGGCTCCTCTGGATGTGGGCGGGACACTCGTGTTTCCTCTCGAGTGGAGACGGGTATGTCGGGGAACTTCTTGAGTTGCACCAAGGGAGTGAAGGACCCTTTCGACGTTCCAGAGGTGAGGTGTGATTAGCCCCGAGAAGCCTCTGCGGAAATGGGCCTCATCTCGCCTGCAGGGGAGAACCTCCTGGATATTCTCGAGTTGCGGCAGGTCTTCTCGAGTTACGACGGGGACCTCAGGGACCCGCTCTGGTGGCCTCAGGAAGGGCCAGTCCCCATGCGAGTTGCTAGGGGCCATCTCGAGACTCCTCTCCTGTCGATGCCGGGGCCTAAGACCTTGTGTGGAGTCGGGGCCAT
The DNA here is from genome assembly GCF_023091745.1 of Budorcas taxicolor. Lineage (NCBI taxonomy): Eukaryota > Metazoa > Chordata > Mammalia > Artiodactyla > Bovidae > Budorcas > Budorcas taxicolor. The sequence continues at coordinate 6,766 of NW_026292395.1, forward strand.
AACCTGAGGATTCCTCTCCAGTGTTGACATGGATTTTGGGGTGCCTCTGAGTCACCCCAGGGGAGTCAGGACTCGCCTCGAGTGGGGGCATGCACGTGCGCTTCCCTCCCGAGCTGCAGCAGTAAGGTCACGCTTCCTGTCACGTGGATCAAGGGATCTGTGGCTTTCCCTCGAGGCTTTCCCTCGAGGCTTTCCCACGAGGCTTTCCCACAGGGCTGTGCCAAGTGCCACCTTGGTGTGAGTCGATCCTCGGCGTGAAAGACGAGCCGGTGAAGGGAAAAGAGGTTCCTCTGGAATGGACAGAGACATCTGCGGGACTTTTGGAATGGTGGCTCGACCCTGGAGTTCCTCTCGCCGATCCTGTTGAGAGGACCTCCTCTTGAGATGCGACGGGAACGCCCGGAATTCTTTCCCGACGAAGCAGGGAAAGGATCCCTCACCTCGAGCTACGAGGCGGAAACGGGGCTCCTCTGGATGTGGGCGGGAACCTCGTGTTTCCTCTCGAGTGAAGACGGGTATGTCGGAGAACTTCTTGAGTTGCACCAAGGGAGTGAAGGACCCTTTCGACGTTCCAGAGGTGAGGTGAGATTAGCCCCGAGAAGCCTCTGCGGAAATGGGCCTCATCTCGCCTGCAGGGGAGAACCTCCTGGATATTCTCGAGTTGCGGCAGGTCTTCTCGAGTTACGACGGGGACCTCAGGGACCCGCTCTGGTGGCCTCAGGAAGGGCCAGTCCCCTTGCGAGTTGCTAGGGGCCATCTCGAGATTCCTCTCCCGTCGATGCCGGGGCCTAAGACCTTGTGTGGAGCCGGGGCCAGAACCTGAGGATTTCTCTCCAGTGTTGACATGGATTTTGGGGTGCCTCTGAGTCTCCCCAGGGGAGTCAGGACTCGTCTCGAGTGGGGGCATGCACGTGCGCTTCCCTTCCGAGCTGCAACCGTAGGGTCACACTTACTGTCACGCGGATAAAGGGATCTGTGGCTTTCCCTCGAGGCTTTCCCTCGAGGCTTTCCCACGAGGCTTTCCCACAGGGCTGTGCCAAGTGCCACCTTGGTGTGAGTCGATCCTCGGCGTGAAAGACGAGCCGGTGAAGGAAAAAGAGGTTCCTCGGGAATGGACTTAGACATCTGGGGACTCTTGGAATGGTTGCACGACCCTGGAGTTCCTCTCGCCGTTCCTGTTGAGAGGGCCTCCTCTTGAGTTCCGACGGGAACGCCGGGAATTCTTTCCCGATGAAGCAGGGAAAGGATCCCTCACCTCGAGCTACGAGGCGGAAACGGGGCTCCTCTGGATGTGGGCGGGACCCTCGTGTTTCCTCTCGAGTGGAGACGGGTATGTCGGGGAACTTCTTGAGTTGCACTAAGGGAGTGAAGGACCCCTTCGACGTTCCAGAGGTGAGGTGTGATTAGCCCCGAGAAGCCTCTGCGGAAATGGGCCTCATCTCGCCTGCAGGGGAGAACCTCCTGGATATTCTCGAGTTGCGGCAGGTCTTCTCGAGTTACGACGGGGACCTCAGGGACCCGCTCTGGTGGCCTCAGGAAGGGCCAGTCCCCATGCGAGTTGCTAGGGGCCATCTCGAGATTCCTCTCCCGTCGATGCCGGGGCCTAAGACCTTGTGTGGAGTCGGGGCCAGAACCTGAGGATTCCTCTCCAGTGTTGACATGGATTTTGGGGTGCCTCTGAGTCTCCCCAGGGGAGTCAGGACTCGCCTCGAGTGGGGGCATGCACGTGCGCTTCCCTCCCGAGCTGCAGCAGGAAGCTCACGCTTCCTGTCACGTGGATCAAGGGATATGTGGATTTCCCTCGAGGCTTTCCCTCGAGGCTTTCCCACGAGGCTTTCCCACAGGGCTGTGCCAAGTGCCACCTTGGTGTGAGTCGATCCTCGGCGTGAAAGACGAGCCGGTGAAGGAAAAAGAGGTTCCTCTGGAATGGATTGAGACATCTGGGGGACTCTTGAAATGGTGGCACGACCCTGGAGTTCCTCTCGCCGTTCCTCTTGAGAGGGACTCCTCTTGAGATGCGACGGGAACGCCGAGAATTCTTTTCCGACGAAGCAGGGAAAGGATCCCTCACCTCGAGCTACGAGGCGGAAACGGGGCTCCTCTGGATGTGGGCGTTACCCTCGTGTTTCCTCTCGAGTGGAGACGGGTATGTCGGGGAACTTCTTGAGTTGTACCAAGGGTGGGAACGAACCGTTCGACGTTCCAGAGGTGAGGTGTGATTAGCCCCGAGAAGCCTCTGCGGAAATGGGCCTCATCTCGCCTGCAGGGGAGAACCTCCTGGATATTCTCGAGTTGCGGCAGGTCTTCTCGATTTACGAAGGGGACCTCAGGGACCCGCTCTGGTGGCCTCAGGAAGGGCCAGTCCCCATGCGAGTTGCTAGGGGCCATCTCGAGATTCCTCTCCCGTCGATGCCGGGGCCTAAGACCTTGTGTGGAGTCGGGGCCATAACCTGAGGATTCCTCTCCAGTGTTGACATGGATTTTGGGGTGCCTCTGAGTTTCCCCAGGGGAGTCAGGACTCGCCTCGAGTGGGGGCATGCACGTGCGCTTCCCTCCCGAGCTGCAGCAGGAAGCTCACGCTTCCTGTCACGTGGATCAAGGGATCTGTGGCTTTCCCTCGAGGCTTTCCCTCGAGGCTTTCCCACGAGGCTTTCCCACAGGGCTGTGCCAAGTGCCACCTTGGTGTGAGTCGATCCTCGGCGTGAAAGACGAGCCGGTGAAGGGAAAAGAGGTTCCTCTGGAATGGACAGAGACTTCTGGGGGACTTTCGGAATGGTGGCACGACCCTGGAGTTCCTCTCCCCGTTCCTGTTGAGAGGACCTCCTCTTGAGATGCGACGGGAACGCCCGGAATTCTTTCCCGACGAAGCAGCGAAAGGATCCCTCACCTCGAGCTACGAGGAGGAAACGGGGCTCCACTGGATGTGGGCGGGACCCTCGGGTTTCCTCTCGAGTGGAGACGGGTATGTCGGGGAACTTCTTGAGTTGCACCAAGGGAGTGAAGGACCCTTTCGACGTTCCAGAGGTGAGGTGTGATTAGCCCCGAGAAGCCTCTGCGGAAATGGGCCTCATCTCGCCTGCAGGGGAGAACCTCCTGGATATTCTCGAGTTGCGGCAGGTCTTCTCGAGTTACGACGGGGACCTCAGGGACCCGCTCTGGTGGCCTCAGGAAGGGCCAGTCCCCATGCGAGTTGCTAGGAGCCATCTCGAGATTCCTCTCCCGTCGATGCCGGGGCCTAAGACCTTGTGTGGAGTCGGGGCCATAACCTGAGGATTCCTCTCCAGTGTTGACATGGATTTTGGGGTGCCTCTGAGTCACCCCAGGGGAGTCAGGACTCGCCTCGAGTGGGGGCATGCACGTGCGCTTCCCTCCCGAGCTGCAGCAGTAAGGTCACGCTTCCTGTCACGTGGATCAAGGGATCTGTGGCTTTCCCACGAGGCTTTCCCACAGGGCTGTGCCAAGTGCCACCTTGGTGTGAGTCGATCCTCGGCGTGAAAGACGAGCCGGTGAAGGGAAAAGAGGTTCCTCTGGAATGGACAGAGACTTCTGGGGGACTTTCGGAATGGTGGCACGACCCTGGAGTTCCTCTCTCCGTTCCTGTTGAGAGGACCTCCTCTTGAGATGCGACGGGAACGCCCGGAATTCTTTCCCGAGGAAGCAGCGAAAGGATCCCTCATCTCGAGCTACGAGGAGGAAACGGGTCTCCTCTGGATGTGGGCGGGAACCTCGTGTTTCCTCTCGAGTGGAGACGGGTATGTCGGGGAACTTCTTGAGTTGCACCAAGGGAGTGAAGGACCCATTCGACGTTCCAGAGGTGAGGTGTGATTAGCCCCGAGAAGCCTCTGCGGAAATGGGCCTCATCTCGCCTGCAGGGGAGAACCTCCTGGATATTCTCGAGTTGCGGCAGGTCTTCTCGAGTTACGACGGGGACCTCAGGGACCCGCTCTGGTGGCCTCAGGAAGGGCCAGTCCCCATGCGAGTTGCTAGGGGCCATCTCGAGATTCCTCTCCCGTCGATGCCGGGGCCTAAGACCTTGTGTGGAGTCGGGGCCATAACCTGAGGATTCCTCTCCAGTGTTGACATGGATTTTGGGGTGCCTCTGAGTCACCCCAGGGGAGTCAGGACTCGCCTCGAGTGGGGGCATGCACGTGCGCTTCCCTCCCGAGCTGCAGCAGTAAGGTCACGCTTCCTGTCACGTGGATCAAGGGATCTGTGGCTTTCCCTCGAGGCTTTCCCTCGAGGCTTTCCCACGAGGCTTTCCCACAGGGCTGTGCCAAGTGCCACCTTGGTGTGAGTCGATCCTCGGCGTGAAAGACGAGCCGGTGAAGGGAAAAGAGGTTCCTCTGGAATGGACAGAGACATCTGCGGGACTTTTAGAATGGTGGCTCGACCCTGGAGTTCCTCTCGCCGATCCTGTTGAGAGGACCTCCTCTTGAGATGCGACGGGAACGCCCGGAATTCTTTCCCGACGAAGCAGGGAAAGGATCCCTCACCTCGAGCTACGAGGCGGAAACGGGGCTCCTCTGGATGTGGGCGGGACACTCGTGTTTCCTCTCGAGTGGAGACGGGTATGTCGGGGAACTTCTTGAGTTGCACCAAGGGAGTGAAGGACCCTTTCGACGTTCCAGAGGTGAGGTGTGATTAGCCCCGAGAAGCCTCTGCGGAAATGGGCCTCATCTCGCCTGCAGGGGAGAACCTCCTGGATATTCTCGAGTTGCGGCAGGTCTTCTCAAGTTACGACGGGGACCTCAGGGACCCGCTCTGGTGGCCTCAGGAAGGGCCAGTCCCCATGCGAGTTGCTAGGGGCCATCTCGAGACTCCTCTCCCGTCGATGCCGGGGCCTAAGACCTTGTGTGGAGTCGGGGCCATAACCTGAGGATTCCTCTCCAGTGTTGACATGGATTTTGGGGTGCCTCTGAGTCACCCCAGGGGAGTCAGGACTCGCCTCGAGTGGGGGCATGCACGTGCGCTTCCCTCCCGAGCTGCAGCAGTAAGGTCACGCTTCCTGTCACGTGGATCAAGGGATCTGTGGCTTTCCCTCGAGGCTTTCCCTCGAGGCTTTCCCACGAGGCTTTCCCACAGGGCTGTGCCAAGTGCCACCTTGGTGTGAGTCGATCCTCGGCGTGAAAGACGAGCCGGTGAAGGGAAAAGAGGTTCCTCTGGAATGGACAGAGACATCTGCGGGACTTTTGGAATGGTGGCTCGACCCTGGAGTTCCTCTCGCCGATCCTGTTGAGAGGACCTCCTCTTGAGATGCGACGGGAACGCCCGGAATTCTTTCCCGACGAAGCAGGGAAAGGATCCCTCACATCGAGCTACGAGGCGGAAACGGGGCTCCTCTGGATGTGGGCGGGACACTCGTGTTTCCTCTCGAGTGAAGACGGGTATGTCGGGGAACTTCTTGAGTTGCACCAAGGGAGTGAAGGACCCTTTCGACGTTCCAGAGGTGAGGTGAGATTAGCCCCCAGAAGCCTCTGCGGAAATGGGCCTCATCTCGCCTGCAGGGGAGAACCTCCTGGATATTCTCGAGTTGCGGCAGGTCTTCTCGAGTTACGACGGGGACCTCAGGGACCCGCTCTGGTGGCCTCAGGAAGGGCCAGTCCCCTTGCGAGTTGCTAGGGGCCATCTCGAGATTCCTCTCCCGTCGATGCCGGGGCCTAAGACCTTGTGTGGAGCCGGGGCCAGAACCTGAGGATTTCTCTCCAGTGTTGACATGGATTTTGGGGTGCCTCTGAGTCTCCCCAGGGGAGTCAGGACTCGTCTCGAGTGGGGGCATGCACGTGCGCTTCCCTTCCGAGCTGCAACCGTAGGGTCACACTTACTGTCACGCGGATAAAGGGATCTGTGGCTTTCCCTCGAGGCTTTCCCTCGAGGCTTTCCCACGAGGCTTTCCCACAGGGCTGTGCCAAGTGCCACCTTGGTGTGAGTCGATCCTCGGCGTGAAAGACGAGCCGGTGAAGGAAAAAGAGGTTCCTCGGGAATGGACTTAGACATCTGGGGACTCTTGGAATGGTTGCACGACCCTGGAGTTCCTCTCGCCGTTCCTGTTGAGAGGGCCTCCTCTTGAGTTCCGACGGGAACGCCGGGAATTCTTTCCCGATGAAGCAGGGAAAGGATCCCTCACCTCGAGCTACGAGGCGGAAACGGGGCTCCTCTGGATGTGGGCGGGACCCTCGTGTTTCCTCTCGAGTGGAGACGGGTATGTCGGGGAACTTCTTGAGTTGCACCAAGGGAGTGAAGGACCCCTTCGACGTTCCAGAGGTGAGGTGTGATTAGCCCCGAGAAGCCTCTGCGGAAATGGGCCTCATCTCGCCTGCAGGGGAGAACCTCCTGGATATTCTCGAGTTGCGGCAGGTCTTCTCGAGTTACGACGGGGACCTCAGGGACCCGCTCTGGTGGCCTCAGGAAGGGCCAGTCCCCATGCGAGTTGCTAGGGGCCATCTCGAGATTCCTCTCCCGTCGATGCCGGGGCCTAAGACCTTGTGTGGAGTCGGGGCCAGAACCTGAGGATTCCTCTCCAGTGTTGACATGGATTTTGGGGTGCCTCTGAGTCTCCCCAGGGGAGTCAGGACTCGCCTCGAGTGGGGGCATGCACGTGCGCTTCCCTCCCGAGCTGCAGCAGGAAGCTCACGCTTCCTGTCACGTGGATCAAGGGATATGTGGATTTCCCTCGAGGCTTTCCCTCGAGGCTTTCCCACGAGGCTTTCCCACAGGGCTGTGCCAAGTGCCACCTTGGTGTGAGTCGATCCTCGGCGTGAAAGACGAGCCGGTGAAGGAAAAAGAGGTTCCTCTGGAATGGATTGAGACATCTGGGGGACTCTTGAAATGGTGGCACGACCCTGGAGTTCCTCTCGCCGTTCCTCTTGAGAGGGACTCCTCTTGAGATGCGACGGGAACGCCGAGAATTCTTTTCCGACGAAGCAGGGAAAGGATCCCTCACCTCGAGCTACGAGGCGGAAACGGGGCTCCTCTGGATGTGGGCGGGACCCTCGTGTTTCCTCTCGAGTGGAGACGGGTATGTCGGGGAACTTCTTGAGTTGTACCAAGGGTGGGAACGAACCGTTCGACGTTCCAGAGGTGAGGTGTGATTAGCCCCGAGAAGCCTCTGCGGAAATGGGCCTCATCTCGCCTGCAGGGGAGAACCTCCTGGATATTCTCGAGTTGCGGCAGGTCTTCTCGAGTTACGACGGGGACCTCAGGGACCCGCTGTGGTGGACTCAGGAAGGGCCAGTCGCCATGCGAGTTGCTAGGGGCCATCTCGGGACTCCTCTCCCATCGATGCCGGGGCCTAAGACCTTGTGTGGAGTCGGGGCCGGAACCTGAGGATTCCTCTCCAGTGTGGACATGGATCTTGGGGTGCCTCTCAGTCTCCCCAGGGGAGTCAGGCCTCGTCTCGAGTGGGGGCATGCACGTGCGCTTCCCTCCCGAGATGCAGCAGTAGGGTCACGTTTCCTGTCACGTGGATCAAAGGATCTGCGGCTTTCCCTCGAGGATTTCCCTCGAGGCTTTCCCACGAGGCTTTCCCACAGGGCTGTGCCAAGTGCCACCTTGGTGTGAGTCGATCCTCGGCGTGAAAGACGAGCCGGTGAAGGGAAAAGAGGTTCCTCTGGAATGGACAGAGACTTCTGGGGGACTTTCGGAATGGTGGCACGACCCTGGAGTTCCTCTCGCCGTTCCTGTTGAGAGGACGTCCTCTTGAGATGCGACGGGAACGCCCGGAATTCTTTCCCGACGAAGCAGGGAAAGGATCCCTCACCTCGAGCTATGAGGCGGAAACGGGGCTCCTCTGGATGTGGGCGGGACCCTCGTGTTTCCTCTCGAGTGGAGACGGGTATGTCGGGGAACTTCTTGAGTTGCACCAAGGGAGTGAAGGACCCTTTCGACGTTCCAGAGGTGAGGTGTGATTAGCCCCGAGAAGCCTCTGCGGAAATGGGCATTATCTCGCCTGCAGGGGAGAACCTCCTGGATATTCTCGAGTTGCGGCAGGTCTTCTCGAGTTACGACGGGGACCTCAGGGACCCGCTCTGGTGGCCTCAGGAAGGTCCAGTCCCCATGCGAGTTGCTAGGGGCCATCTCGAGATTCCTCTCCCGTCGATGCCGGGGCCTAAGACCTTGTGTGGAGTCGGGGCCAGAACCTGAGGATTCCTCTCCAGTGTTGACATGGATTTTGGGGTGCCTCTGAGTCTCCCCAGCGGAGTCAGGCCTCGTCTCGAGTGGGGGCATGCACGTGCGCTTCCCTCCCGAGCTGCAGCAGTAGGGTCACGCTTCCTGTAACGTGGATAAAGGGATCTGTGGCTTTCCCTCGAGGCTTTCCCTCGAGGCTTTCCCACGAGGCTTTCCCACAGGGCTGTGCCAAGTGCCACCTTGGTGTGAGTCGATCCTCGGCGTGTAAGACGAGCCGGTGAATGGAAAAGAGGTTCCTCTGTAATGGACAGAGACATCTGGGGACTCTTGGAATGGTGGCACGACCCTGGAGTTCCTCTCGCCGTTCCTGTTGAGAGGGCCTCCTCTTGAGATTCGACGGGAAGGCCGGGAATTCTTTCCCGACGAAGCAGGGAAAGGATCCCTCACCTCGAGCTACCAGGCGGAAACGGGGCTCCTCTGGATGTGGGCGGGACCCTCGTGTTTCCTCTCGAGTGGAGACGGGTATGTCGGGGAACTTCTTGAGTTGCACCAAGGGAGTGAAGGACCCTTTCGACGTTCCAGAGGTGAGGTGAGATTAGCCCCGAGAAGCCTCTGCGGAAATGGGCCTCATCTCGCCTGCAGGGGAGAACCTCCTGGATATTCTCGAGTTGCGGCAGGTCTTCTCGAGTTACGACGGGGACCTCAGGGACCCGCTCTGGTGGCCTCAGGAAGGGCCAGTCCCCTTGCGAGTTGCTAGGGGCCATCTCGAGATTCCTCTCCCGTCGATGCCGGGGCCTAAGACCTTGTGTGGAGCCGGGGCCAGAACCTGAGGATTTCTCTCCAGTGTTGACATGGATTTTGGGGTGCCTCTGAGTCTCCCCAGGGGAGTCAGGACTCGTCTCGAGTGGGGGCATGCACGTGCGCTTCCCTTCCGAGCTGCAACCGTAGGGTCACACTTACTGTCACGCGGATAAAGGGATCTGTGGCTTTCCCTCGAGGCTTTCCCTCGAGGCTTTCCCACGAGGCTTTCCCACAGGGCTGTGCCAAGTGCCACCTTGGTGTGAGTCGATCCTCGGCGTGAAAGACGAGCCGGTGAAGGAAAAAGAGGTTCCTCGGGAATGGACTTAGACATCTGGGGACTCTTGGAATGGTTGCACGACCCTGGAGTTCCTCTCGCCGTTCCTGTTGAGAGGGCCTCCTCTTGAGTTCCGACGGGAACGCCGGGAATTCTTTCCCGATGAAGCAGGGAAAGGATCCCTCACCTCGAGCTACGAGGCGGAAACGGGGCTCCTCTGGATGTGGGCGGGACCCTCGTGTTTCCTCTCGAGTGGAGACGGGTATGTCGGGGAACTTCTTGAGTTGCACCAAGGGAGTGAAGGACCCCTTCGACGTTCCAGAGGTGAGGTGTGATTAGCCCCGAGAAGCCTCTGCGGAAATGGGCCTCATCTCGCCTGCAGGGGAGAACCTCCTGGATATTCTCGAGTTGCGGCAGGTCTTCTCGAGTTACGACGGGGACCTCAGGGACCCGCTCTGGTGGCCTCAGGAAGGGCCAGTCCCCATGCGAGTTGCTAGGGGCCATCTCGAGATTCCTCTCCCGTCGATGCCGGGGCCTAAGACCTTGTGTGGAGTCGGGGCCAGAACCTGAGGATTCCTCTCCAGTGTTGACATGGATTTTGGGGTGCCTCTGAGTCTCCCCAGGGGAGTCAGGACTCGCCTCGAGTGGGGGCATGCACGTGCGCTTCCCTCCCGAGCTGCAGCAGGAAGCTCACGCTTCCTGTCACGTGGATCAAGGGATATGTGGATTTCCCTCGAGGCTTTCCCTCGAGGCTTTCCCACGAGGCTTTCCCACAGGGCTGTGCCAAGTGCCACCTTGGTGTGAGTCGATCCTCGGCGTGAAAGACGAGCCGGTGAAGGAAAAAGAGGTTCCTCTAGAATGGATTGAGACATCTGGGGGACTCTTGAAATGGTGGCACGACCCTGGAGTTCCTCTCGCCGTTCCTCTTGAGAGGGACTCCTCTTGAGATGCGACGGGAACGCCGAGAATTCTTTTCCGACGAAGCAGGGAAAGGATCCCTCACCTCGAGCTACGAGGCGGAAACGGGGCTCCTCTGGATGTGGGCGGGACCCTCGTGTTTCCTCTCGAGTGGAGACGGGTATGTCGGGGAACTTCTTGAGTTGTACCAAGGGTGGGAACGAACCGTTCGACGTTCCAGAGGTGAGGTGTGATTAGCCCCGAGAAGCCTCTGCGGAAATGGGCCTCATCTCGCCTGCAGGGGAGAACCTCCTGGATATTCTCGAGTTGCGGCAGGTCTTCTCGAGTTACGACGGGGACCTCAGGGACCCGCTGTGGTGGACTCAGGAAGGGCCAGTCGCCATGCGAGTTGCTAGGGGCCATCTCGGGACTCCTCTCCCATCGATGCCGGGGCCTAAGACCTTGTGTGGAGTCGGGGCCGGAACCTGAGGATTCCTCTCCAGTGTGGACATGGATCTTGGGGTGCCTCTCAGTCTCCCCAGGGGAGTCAGGCCTCGTCTCGAGTGGGGGCATGCACGTGCGCTTCCCTCCCGAGATGCAGCAGTAGGGTCACGTTTCCTGTCACGTGGATCAAAGGATCTGCGGCTTTCCCTCGAGGATTTCCCTCGAGGCTTTCCCACGAGGCTTTCCCACAGGGCTGTGCCAAGTGCCACCTTGGTGTGAGTCGATCCTCGGCGTGAAAGACGAGCCGGTGAAGGGAAAAGAGGTTCCTCTGGAATGGCCAGAGACTTCTGGGGGTCTTTCGGAATGGTGGCACGACCCTGGAGTTCCTCTCGCCGTTCCTGTTGAGAGGACGTCCTCTTGAGATGCGACGGGAACGCCCGGAATTCTTTCCCGACGAAGCAGGGAAAGGATCCCTCACCTCGAGCTATGAGGCGGAAACGGGGCTCCTCTGGATGTGGGCGGGACCCTCGTGTTTCCTCTCGAGTGGAGACGGGTATGTCGGGGAACTTCTTGAGTTGCACCAAGGGAGTGAAGGACCCTTTCGACGTTCCAGAGGTGAGGTGTGATTAGCCCCGAGAAGCCTCTGCGGAAATGGGCATTATCTCGCCTGCAGGGGAGAACCTCCTGGATATTCTCGAGTTGCGGCAGGTCTTCTCGAGTTACAACGGGGACCTCAGGGACCCGCTCTGGTGGCCTCAGGAAGGTCCAGTCCCCATGCGAGTTGCTAGGGGCCATCTCGAGATTCCTCTCCCGTCGATGCCGGGGCCTAAGACCTTGTGTGGAGTCGGGGCCAGAACCTGAGGATTCCTCTCCAGTGTTGACATGGATTTTGGGGTGCCTCTGAGTCTCCCCAGCGGAGTCAGGCCTCGTCTCGAGTGGGGGCATGCACGTGCGCTTCCCTCCCGAGCTGCAGCAGTAGGGTCACGCTTCCTGTAACGTGGATAAAGGGATCTGTGGCTTTCCCTCGAGGCTTTCCCTCGAGGCTTTCCCACGAGGCTTTCCCACAGGGCTGTGCCAAGTGCCACCTTGGTGTGAGTCGATCCTCGGCGTGTAAGACGAGCCGGTGAATGGAAAAGAGGTTCCTCTGTAATGGACAGAGACATCTGGGGACTCTTGGAATGGTGGCACGACCCTGGAGTTCCTCTCGCCGTTCCTGTTGAGAGGGCCTCCTCTTGAGATTCGACGGGAAGGCCGGGAATTCTTTCCCGACGAAGCAGGGAAAGGATCCCTCACCTCGAGCTACCAGGCGGAAACGGGGCTCCTCTGGATGTGGGCGGGACCCTCGTGTTTCCTCTCGAGTGGAGACGGGTATGTCGGGGAACTTCTTGAGTTGCACCAAGGGAGTGAAGGACCCTTTCGACGTTCCAGAGGTGAGGTGTGATTAGCCCCGAGAAGCCTCTGTGGAAATGGGCCTCATCTCGCCTGCAGGGGAGAACCTCCTGGATATTCTCGAGTTGCGGCAGGTCTTCTCGAGTTACAAAGGGGACCTCAGGGACCCGCCCTGGTGGCCTCAGGACGGGCCAGTCCCGATGCGAGTTGCTAGGGGCCATCTCGAGATTCCTCTCCCGTCGATGCCGGGGCCTAATACCTTGTGTGGAGTCGGGACCAGAACCTGAGGATTCCTCTCCAGTGTTGACATGGATTTTGGGGAGCCTCTGAGTCTCCCCAGGGGAGTCAGGCCTCGTCTCGAGTGGGGGCATGCACGTGCGATTCCCTCCCGAGAGGCAGCAGTAGGGTCACGCTTCCTGTCACGTGGATCAAGGGATATGTGGCTTTCCCTCGAGGGTTTCCCACGAGGCTTTCCCACAGGGCTGTGCCAAGTGCCACCTTGGTGTGAGTCGATCCTCGGCGTGAAAGACGAGCCGGTGAAGGGAAAAGAGGTTCCTCTGGAATGGACTGAGACATCTGGGGACTCTTGGAATGGTGGCACGACCCTGGAGTTCCTCTCGCCGTTCCTGTTGAGAGGGCCTCCTCTTGAAATTCGACGGGAAGGCCGGGAATTCTTTCCCGACGAAGCAGGGAAAGGATCCCTCACCTCGAGCTACGAGGCGGAAACGGGGCTCCTCTGGATGTGGGCGGGACCCTCGTGTTTCCTCTCGAGTGGAGACGGGTATGTCGGGGAACTTCTTGAGTTGCACCAAGGGAGTGAAGGACCCTTTCGACGTTCCAGAGGTGAGGTGTGATTAGCCCCGAGAAGCCTCTGTGGAAATGGGCCTCATCTCGCCTGCAGGGGAGAACCTCCTGGATATTCTCGAGTTGCGGCAGGTCTTCTCGAGTTACGACGGGGACCTCAGGGACCCGCTCTGGTGGCCTCAGGACGGGCCAGTCCCGATGCGAGTTGGAGGGGCCATCTCGAGATTCCTCTCCCGTCGATGCCGGGGCCTAAGACCTTGTGTGGAGTCGGGACCAGAACCTGAGGATTCCTCTCCAGTGTTGACATGGATTTTGGGGAGCCTCTGAGTCTCCCCAGGGGAGTCAGGCCTCGTCTCGAGTGGGGGCATGCACGTGCGATTCCCTCCCGAGTGGCAGGAGTAGGGTCTCGCTTCCTGTCACGTGAATCAAAGGATCTCTGGCTTTCCCTCGAGGATTTCCCTCGAGGGTTTCCCACGAGGCTTTCCCACAGGGCTGTGCCAAGTGCCACCTTGGTGTGAGTCGATCCTCGGCGTGAAAGACGAGCCGGTGAAGGGAAAAGAGGTTCCTCTGGAATGGACAGAGACATCTGGGCGACTTTTGGAATGGTGGCACGACCCTGGAGTTCCTCTCGCTGTTCCTGTTGAGAGGACCTCCTCTTGAGATGCGACGGGAACGCCCGGAATTCTTTCCCGACGAAGCAGGGAAAGGATCCCTCACCTCGAGCTACGAGGCGGAAACGGGGCTCCTCTGGATGTGGGCGGGACCCTCGTGTTTCCTCTCGAGTGGAGACGGGTATGTCGGGGAACTTCTTGAGTTGCACCAAGGGAGTGAAGGACCCTTTCGACGTTCCAGAGGTGAGGTGTGATTAGCCCCGAGAAGCCTCTGCGGAAATGGGCCTCATCTCGCCTGCAGGGGAGAACCTCCTGGATATTCTCGAGTTGCGGCAGGTCTTCTCGAGTTACGAAGGGGACCTCAGGGACCCGCTCTGGTGGCCTCAGGAAGGGCCAGTCCCCATGCGAGTTGCTAGGGGCCATCTCGAGATTCCTCTCCCGTCGATGCCGGGGCCTAAGACCTTGTGTGGAGTCGGGGCCAGAACCTGAGGATCCCTCTCCAGTGTTGACATGGATTTTGGGGTGCCTCTGAGTCTCCCCTGGGGAGTCAGGACTCGCCTCGAGTGGGGGCATGCACGTGCGCTTCCCTCCCGAGCTGCAGCAGGAATGTCACGCTTCCTGTCACGTGGATCAAGGGATCTGTGGCTTTCCCTCGAGGCTTTCCCTCGAGGCTTTCCCACGAGGCTTTCCCACAGGGCTGTGCCAAGTGCCACCTTGGTGTGAGTCGATCCTCGGCGTGAAAGACGAGCCGGTGAAAGAAAAAGAGGTTCCTCTGGAATGGATTGAGACATCTGGGGGACTCTTGGAATGGTGGCACGACCCTGAAGTTCCTCTCGCCGTTCCTGTTGAGAGGGCCTCCTCTTGAGATGCGACGGGAACGCCGGGAATTCTTTCACGACGAAGCAGGGAAAGGATCCCTCACCTCGAGCTACGAGGCGGAAACGGGGCTCCTCTGGATGTGGGCGGGACCCTCGTGTTTCCTCTCGAGTGGAGACGGGTATGTCGGGGAACTTCTTGAGTTGTACCAAGGGTGGGAAGGAACCTTTCGACGTTCCAGAGGTGAGGTGTGATTAGCCCCGAGAAGCCTCTGCGGAAATGGGCCTCATCTCGCCTGCAGGGGAGAACCTCCTGGATATTCTCGAGTTGCGGCAGGTCTTCTCGAGTTACGACGGGGACCTCAGGGACCCGCTCTGGTGGATTCAGGAAGGGCCAGTCCCCATGCGAGTTGCTAGGGGCCATCTCGGGATTCCTCTCCCATCGATGCCAGGGCCTAAGACCTTGTGTGGAGTCGGGGCCGGAACCTGAGGATTCCTCTCCAGTGTTGACATGGATTTTGGGGTGCCTCTGAGTCTCCCCAGGGGAGTCAGGACTCGTCTCGACTGGGGGCATGCACGTGGGCTTCCCTCCCGAGCTGCAGCCGTAGGGTCACGCTTCCTGTCACGTGGATAAAGGGATCTGTGGCTTTCCCTCGAGGCTTTCCCTCGAGGCTTTCCCACGAGGCTTTCCCACAGGGCTGTGCCAAGTGCCACCTTGGTGTGAGTCGATCCTCGGCGTGAAAGACGAGCCGGTGAAGGAAAAAGAGGTTCCTCTGGAATGTTTTGAGACATCTGGGGGACTCTTGGAATGGTGGCACGACCCTGGAGTTCCTCTCGCCGTTCCTGTTGAGAGGGCCTCCTCTTGAGATGCGAGGGGAATGCCGGGAATTCTTTCCCGACGACGCAGGGAAAGGATCCCTCACCTCGAGCTACGAGGAGGAAACGGGGCTCCTCTTGATGTGGGCGGGACCATCGTGTTTCCTCTCGAGTGGAGACGGGTATGTCGGGGAACTTATTGAGTTGTACCAAGGGTGGGAAGGAACCTTTCGACGTTCCAGAGGTGAGGTGTGATTAGCCCCGAGAAGCCTCTGCGGAAATGGGCCTCATCTCGCCTGCAGGGGCGAACCTCCTGGATATTCTCGAGTTGCGGCAGGTCTTCTCGATTTACGAAGGGGACCTCAGGGACCCGCTCTGGTGGCCTCAGGAAGGGCCAGTCCCCATGCGATTTGCTAGGGGCCATCTCGAGATTCCTCTCCCGTCGATGCCGGGGCCTAAGACCTTGTGTGGAGTCGGGGCCATAACCTGAGGATTCCTCTCCAGTGTTGACATGGATTTTGGGGTGCCTCTGAGTTTCCCCAGGGGAGTCAGGACTCGCCTCGAGTGGGGGCATGCACGTGCGCTTCCCTCCCGAGCTGCAGCAGGAAGCTCACGCTTCCTGTCACGTGGATCAAGGGATCTGTGGCTTTCCCTCGAGGCTTTCCCTCGAGGCTTTCCCACGAGGCTTTCCCACAGGGCTGTGCCAAGTGCCACCTTGGTGTGAGTCGATCCTCGGCGTGAAAGACGAGCCGGTGAAGGAAAAAGAGGTTCCTCTGGAATGTTTTGAGACATCTGGGGGACTCTTGGAATGGTGGCACGACCCTGGAGTTCCTCTCGCCGTTCCTGTTGAGAGGGCCTCCTCTTGAGATGCGAAGGGAATGCCGGGAATTCTTTCCCGACGAAGCAGGGAAAGGATCCCTCACCTCGAGCTACGAGGAGGAAACGGGGCTCCTCTGGATGTGGGCGGGACCCTCGTGTTTCCTCTCGAGTGGAGACGGGTATGTCGGGGAACTTATTGAGTTGTACCAAGGGTGGGAAGGAACCTTTCGACGTTCCAGAGGTGAGGTGTGATTAGCCCCGAGAAGCCTCTGCGGAAATGGGCCTCATCTCGCCTGCAGGGGCGAACCTCCTGGATATTCTCGAGTTGCGGCAGGTCTTCTCGATTTACGAAGGGGACCTCAGGGACCCGCTCTGGTGGCCTCAGGAAGGGCCAGTCCCCATGCGAGTTGCTAGGGGCCATCTCGAGATTCCTCTCCCGTCGATGCCGGGGCCTAAGACCTTGTGTGGAGTCGGGGCCATAACCTGAGGATTCCTCTCCAGTGTTGACATGGATTTTGGGGTGCCTCTGAGTTTCCCCAGGGGAGTCAGGACTCGCCTCGAGTGGGGGCATGCACGTGCGCTTCCCTCCCGAGCTGCAGCAGGAAGCTCACGCTTCCTGTCACGTGGATCAAGGGATCTGTGGTTTTCCCTCGAGGCTTTCCCTCGAGGCTTTCCCACGAGGCTTTCCCACAGGGCTGTGCCAAGTGCCACCTTGGTGTGAGTCGATCCTCGGCGTGAAAGACGAGCCGGTGAAGGGAAAAGAGGTTCCTCTGGAATGGACAGAGACTTCTGGGGGACTTTCGGAATGGTGGCACGACCCTGGAGTTCCTCTCCCCGTTCCTGTTGAGAGGACCTCCTCTTGAGATGCGACGGGAACGCCCGGAATTCTTTCCCGACGAAGCAGCGAAAGGATCCCTCACCTCGAGCTACGAGGAGGAAACGGGGCTCCACTGGATGTGGGCGGGACCCTCGGGTTTCCTCTCGAGTGGAGACGGGTATGTCGGGGAACTTCTTGAGTTGCACCAAGGGAGTGAAGGACCCTTTCGACGTTCCAGAGGTGAGGTGTGATTAGCCCCGAGAAGCCTCTGCGGAAATGGGCCTCATCTCGCCTGCAGGGGAGAACCTCCTGGATATTCTCGAGTTGCGGCAGGTCTTCTCGAGTTACGACGGGGACCTCAGGGACCCGCTCTGGTGGCCTCAGGAAGGGCCAGTCCCCATGCGAGTTGCTAGGAGCCATCTCGAGATTCCTCTCCCGTCGATGCCGGGGCCTAAGACCTTGTGTGGAGTCGGGGCCATAACCTGAGGATTCCTCTCCAGTGTTGACATGGATTTTGGGGTGCCTCTGAGTCACCCCAGGGGAGTCAGGACTCGCCTCGAGTGGGGGCATGCACGTGCGCTTCCCTCCCGAGCTGCAGCAGTAAGGTCACGCTTCCTGTCACGTGGATCAAGGGATCTGTGGCTTTCCCACGAGGCTTTCCCACAGGGCTGTGCCAAGTGCCACCTTGGTGTGAGTCGATCCTCGGCGTGAAAGACGAGCCGGTGAAGGAAAAAGAGGTTCCTCTGGAATGGACAGAGACTTCTGGGGGACTTTCGGAATGTTGGCACGACCCTGGAGTTCCTCTCGCCGTTCCTGTTGAGAGGACCTCCTCTTGAGATGCGACGGGAACGCCCGGAATTCTTTCCCGACGAAGCAGGGAAAGGATCCCTCACCTCGAGCTACGAGGCGGAAACGGGTCTCCTCTGGATGTGGGCGGGACCCTCGTGTTTCCTCTCGAGTGGAGACGGGTATGTCGGGGAACTTCTTGAGTTTCACCAAGGGAGTGAAGGACCCTTTCGACGTTCCAGAGGTGAGGTGTGATTAGCCCCGAGAAGCCTCTGCGGAAAAGGGCCTCATCTCGCCTGCAGGGGAGAACCTCCTGGATATTCTCGAGTTGCGGCAGGTCTTCTCGAGTTACGACGGGTACCACAGGGACCCGCTCTGGTGGCCTCAGGAAGGGCCAGTCCCCATGCGAGTTGCTAGGGGCCATCTCGAGATTCCTCTCCCGTCGATGCCGGGGCCTAAGACCTTGTGTGGAGTCGGGTCCATAACCTGAGGATTCCTCTCCAGTGTTGACATGGATCTTGGGGTGCCTCTCAGTCTCCCCAGGGGAGTCAGGCCTCATCTCGAGTGGGGGCATGCACGTGCGCTTCCCTCCCGAGCTGCAGCAGCAGGGTCACGCTTCTTGTCACGTGGATCAAGGGATCTGTGGCTTTCCCTTGAGGCTTTCCCTCGAGGCTTTCCCACGAGGCTTTCCCAGAGGGCTGTGTCAAGTGCCACCTTGGTGTGAGTCGATCCTCGGCGTGTAAGACGAGCCGGTGAAGGGAAAAGAGTTTCCTCTGGAGTGGACTGAGAAATCTGGGGGACTCTTGGAATGGTGGCACGACCCTGGAGTTCCTCTCGCTGTTCCTGTTGAGAGGGCCTCCTCTTGAGATGCGACGGAAACGCCGGGAATTCTTTCCTGACGAAGCAGGGAAAGGATCCCTCACCTCGAGCTACGAGGCGGATACGGGGCTCCTCTGGATGTGGGCGGGACCCTCGTGTTTCCTCTCGAGTGGAGACGGGTATGTCGGGGAACTTCTTGAGTTGCACCAAGGGTGGGAAGGAACCTTTCGACGTTCCAGAGGTGAGGTGTGATTAGCCCCGAGAAGCCTCTGCGGAAATGGGCCTCATCTCGCCTGCAGGGGCGAACCTCCTCGATATTCTCGAGTTGCGGCAGGTCTTCTCGATTTACGAAGGGGACCTCAGGGACCCGCTCTGGTGGCCTCAGGAAGGGCCAGTCCCCATGCGAGTTACTAGGGGCCATCTCGAGATTCCTCTCCCGTCGATGCCGGGGCCTAAGACCTTGTGTGGAGTCGGGGCCAGAACCTGAGTATTCCTCTCCAGTGTTGACATGGATTTTGGGGTGCCTCTGAGTCTCCCCAGGGGAGTCAGGACTCGCCTCGAGTGGGGGCATGCACGTGCGCTTCCCTCCCGAGCTGCAGCAGGAAGCTCACGCTTCCTGTCACGTGGATCAAGGGATATGTGGATTTCCCTCGAGGCTTTCCCTCGAGGCTTTCCCACGAGGCTTTCCCACAGGGCTGTGCCAAGTGCCACCTTGGTGTGAGTCGATCCTCGGCGTGAAAGACGAGCCGGTAAAGGAAAAAGAGGTTCCTCTGGAATGGATTGAGACATCTGGGGGACTCTTGAAATGGTGGCACGACCCTGGAGTTCCTCTCGCCGTTCCTGTTGAGAGGGACTCCTCTTGAGATGCGACGGGAACGCCGAGAATTCTTTTCCGACGAAGCAGGGAAAGGATCCCTCACCTCGAGCTACGAGGCGGAAACGGGGCTCCACTGGATGTGGGCGGGACCCTCGTGTTTCCTCTCGAGTGGAGACGGGTATGTCGGGGAACTTCTTGAGTTGTACCAAGGGTGGGAACGAACCGTTCGACGTTCCAGAGGTGAGGTGTGATTAGCCCCGAGAAGCCTCTGCGGAAATGGGCCTCATCTCGCCTGCAGGGGAGAACCTCCTGGATATTCTCGAGTTGCGGCAGGTCTTCTCGAGTTACGACGGGGACCTCAGGGACCCGCTGTGGTGGCCTCAGGAAGGGCCAGTCGCCATGCGAGTTGCTAGGGGCCATCTCGGGACTCCTCTCCCATCGATGCCGGGGCCTAAGACCTTGTGTGGAGTCGGGGCCGGAACCTGAGGATTCCTCTCCAGTGTTGACATGGATCTTGGGGTGCCTCTCAGTCTCCCCAGGGGAGTCACGCCTCGTCTCGAGTGGGGGCATGCACGTGCGCTTCCCTCCCGAGATGCAGCAGTAGGGTCACGTTTCCTGTCACGTGGATCAAAGGATCTGCGGCTTTCCCTCCAGGATTTCCCTCGAGGCTTTCCCACGAGGCTTTCCACAGGGCTGTGCCAAGTGCCACCTTGGTGTGAGTCGATCCTCGGCGTGAAAGACGAGCCGGTGAAGGGAAAAGAGGTTCCTCTGGAATGGACAGAGACTTCTGGGGGACTTTCGGAATGGTGGCACGACCCTGGAGTTCCTCTCCCCGTTCCTGTTGAGAGGACCTCCTCTTGAGATGCGACGGGAACGCCCGGAATTCTTTCCCGACGAAGCAGCGAAAGGATCCCACACCTCGAGCTACGAGGAGGAAACGGGTCTCCTCTGGATGTGGGCGGGACCCTCGGGTGTCCTCTCGAGTGGAGACGGGTATGTCGGGGAACTTCTTGAGTTGCACCAAGGGAGTGAAGGACCCTTTCGACGTTCCAGAGGTGAGGTGTGATTAGCCCCGAGAAGCCTCTGCGGAAATGGGCCTCATCTCGCCTGCAGGGGAGAACCTCCTGGATATTCTCGAGTTGCGGCAGGTCTTCTCGAGTTACGACGGGGACCTCAGGGACCCGCTCTGGTGGCCTCAGGAAGGGCCAGTCCCCATGCGAGTTGCTAGGAGCCATCTCGAGATTCCTCTCCCGTCGATGCCGGGGCCTAAGACCTTGTGTGGAGTCGGGGCCATAACCTGAGGATTCCTCTCCAGTGTTGACATGGATTTTGGGGTGCCTCTGAGTCACCCCAGGGGAGTCAGGACTCGCCTCGAGTGGGGGCATGCACGTGCGCTTCCCTCCCGAGCTGCAGCAGTAAGGTCACGCTTCCTGTCACGTGGATCAAGGGATCTGTGGCTTTCCCACGAGGCTTTCCCACAGGGCTGTGCCCAGTGCCCCCTTGGTGTGAGTCGATCCTCGGCGTGAAAGACGAGCCGGTGAAGGGAAAAGAGGTTCCTCTGGAATGGACAAAGACATCTGGGGGACTTTTGGAATGGTGGCTCCACCCTGGAGTTCCTCTCGCCCATCCTGTTGAGAGGACCTCCTCTTGAGATGCGACGGAAACGCCCGGAATTCTTTCCCGACGAAGCAGGGAAAGGATCCCTCACCTCGAGCTACGAGGAGGAAACGGGGCTCCTCTGGATTTGGGCGGGACCCTCGTGTTTCCTCTTGAGTGGAGACGGGTATGTCGGGGAACTTCTTGAGTTGCACCAAGGGAGTGAAGGACCCTTTCGACGTTCCAGAGGTGAGGTGTGATTAGCCCCGAGAAGCCTCTGCGGAAATGGGCCTCATCTCGCCTGCAGGGGAGAACCTCCTGGATATTCTCGAGTTGCGGCAGGTCTTCTCGAGTTACGACGGGGACCTCAGGGACCCGCTGTGGTGGCCTCAGGAAGGGCCAGTCCCCATGCGAGTTGCTAGGGGCCATCTCGAGATTCCTCTCCCGTCGATGCCGGGGCCTAAGACCTTGTGTGGAGTCGGGGCCGGAACCTGAGGATTCCTCTCCAGTGTTTACATGGATCTTGGGGTGCCTCTCAGTCTCCCCAGGGGAGTCAGGCCTCGTCTCGAGTGGGGGCATGCACGTGCGATTCCCTCCCGAGCTGCAGCAGTAGGGTCACGCTTCCTGTCACGTGGATCATAGGATCTGTGGCTTTCCCTCTAGGATTTCCCTCGAGGCTTTCCCACGACGCTTTCCCACAGGGCTGTGCCAAGTGCCACCTTGGTGTGAGTCGATCCTCGGCGTGAAAGACGAGCCGGTGAAGGGAAAAGAGGTTCCTCTGGAATGGACAGAGACTTCTGGGGGACTTTCGGAATGGTGGCACCACCCTGGAGTTCCTCTCTCCGTTCCTGTTGAGAGGACCTCCTCTTGAGATGCGACGGGAACGCCCGGAATTCTTTCGCGAGGAAGCAGCGAAAGGATCCCTCACCTCGAGCTACGAGGCGGAAACGGGGCTCCTCTGGATGTGGGCGGGAACCTCGTGTTTCCTCTCGAGTGGAGACGGGTATGTCGGGAAACTTCTTGAGTTGCACCAAGGGAGTGAAGGACCCATTCGACGTTCCAGAGGTGAGGTGTGATTAGCCCCGAGAAGCCTCTGCGGAAATGGGCCTCATCTCGCCTGCAGGGGAGAACCTCCTGGATATTCTCGAGTTGCGGCAGGTCTTCTCGAGTTACGACGGGGACCTCAGGGACCCGCTCTGGTGGCCTCAGGAAGGGCCAGTCCCCATGCGAGTTGCTAGGGGCCATCTCGAGATTCCTCTCCCGTCGATGCCGGGGCCTAAGACCTTGTGTGGAGTCGGGGCCATAACCTGAGGATTCCTCTCCAGTGTTGACATGGATTTTGGGGTGCCTCTGAGTCACCCCAGGGGAGTCAGGACTCGCCTCGAGTGGGGGCATGCACGTGCGCTTCCCTCCCGAGCTGCAGCAGTATGGTCACGCTTCCTGTCACGTGGATCAAGGGATCTGTGGCTTTCCCTCGAGGCTTTCCCTCGAGGCTTTCCCACGAGGCTTTCCCACAGGGCTGTGCCAAGTGCCACCTTGGTGTGAGTCGATCCTCGGCGTGAAAGACGAGCCGGTGAAGGGAAAAGAGGTTCCTCTGGAATGGACAGAGACATCTGCGGGACTTTTGGAATGGTGGCTCGACCCTGGAGTTCCTCTCGCCGATCCTGTTGAGAGGACATCCTCTTGAGATGCGCCGGGAACGCCCAGAATACTTTCCCGACGAAGCAGGGAAAGGATCCCTCACCTCGAGCTACGAGGCGGAAACGGGGCTCCTCTGGATGTGGGCGGGACACTCGTGTTTCCTCTCGAGTGAAGACGGGTATGTCGGGGAACTTCTTGAGTTGCACCAAGGGAGTGAAGGACCCTTTCGACGTTCCAGAGGTGAGGTGTGATTAGCCCCGAGAAGCCTCTGCGGAAATGGGCCTCATCTCGCCTGCAGGGGAGAACCTCCTGGATATTCTCGAGTTGCGGCAGGTCTTCTCGAGTTACGACGGGGACCTCAGGGACCCGCTCTGGTGGCCTCAGGAAGGGCCAGTCCCCATGCGAGTTGCTAGGGGCCATCTCGAGATTCCTCTCCCGTCGATGCCGGGGCCTAAGACCTTGTGTGGAGTCGGGGCCATAACCTGAGGATTCCTCTCCAGTGTTGACATGGATTTTGGGGTGCCTCTGAGTCACCCCAGGGGAGTCAGGACTCGCCTCGAGTGGGGGCATGCACGTGCGCTTCCCTCCCGAGCTGCAGCAGTATGGTCACGCTTCCTGTCACGTGGATCAAGGGATCTGTGGCTTTCCCTCGAGGCTTTCCCTCGAGGCTTTCCCACGAGGCTTTCCCACAGGGCTGTGCCAAGTGCCACCTTGGTGTGAGTCGATCCTCGGCGTGAAAGACGAGCCGGTGAAGGGAAAAGAGGTTCCTCTGGAATGGACAGAGACATCTGCGGGACTTTTGGAATGGTGGCTCGACCCTGGAGTTCCTCTCGCCGATCCTGTTGAGAGGACATCCTCTTGAGATGCGCCGGGAACGCCCAGAATACTTTCCCGACGAAGCAGGGAAAGGATCCCTCACCTCGAGCTACGAGGCGGAAACGGGGCTCCTCTGGATGTGAGCGGGACACTCGTGTTTCCTCTCGAGTGAAGACGGGTATGTCGGGGAACTTCTTGAGTTGCACCAAGGGAGTGAAGGACCCTTTCGACGTTCCAGAGGTGAGGTGTGATTAGCCCCGAGAAGCCTCTGCGGAAATGGGCCTCATCTCGCCTGCAGGGGAGAACCTCCTGGATATTCTCGAGTTGCGGCAGGTCTTCTCGAGTTACGACGGGGACCTCAGGGACCCGCTCTGGTGGCCTCAGGAAGGGCCAGTCCCCATGCGAGTTGCTAGGGGCCATCTCGATATTCCTCTCCCGTCGATGCCGGGGCCTAAGACTTTGTGTGGAGTCGGGGCCATAAGCTGAGGATTCCTCTCCAGTGTTGACATGGATCTTGGGGTGCCTCTCAGTCTCCCCAGGGGAGTCAGGCCTCGTCTCGAGTGGGGGCATGCACGTGCGATTCCCTCCCGAGCTGCAGCAGTAGGGTCACGCTTCCTGTCACGTGGATCAAAGGATCTGTGGCTTTCCCTCTAGGATTTCCCTCGAGGCTTTCCCACGAGGCTATCCCACAGGGCTGTGCCAAGTGCCACCTTGGTGTGAGTCGATCCTCGGCGTGAAAGACGAGCCGGTGAAGGGAAAAGAGGTTCCTCTGGAATGGACAGAGATTTCTGGGAGACTTTCGGTATGGTGGCACGAACCTGGAGTTCCTCTCTCCGTTCCTGTTGAGAGGACCTCCTCTTGAGATGCGTCGGGAACGCCCGGAATTCTTTCCCGACGAAGCAGCGAAAGGATCCCTCACCTCGAGCTACGAGGAGGAAACGGGTCTCCTCTGGATGTGGGCGGGACCCTCGTGTTTCCTCTCGAGTGGAGACGGGTATGTCGGGGAACTTCTTGAGTTGCACCAAGGGAGTGAAGGACCCTTTCGACGTTCCAGAGGTGAGGTGTGATTAGCCCCGAGAAGCCTCTGCGGAAATGGGCCTCATCTCGCCTGCATGGGAGAACTTCCTGGATATTCTCGAGTTGCGGCAGGTCTTCTCGAGTTACGACGGGGACCTCAGGGACCCGCTGTGGTGGCCTCAGGAAGGGCCAGTCCCCATGCGAGTTGCTAGGGGCCATCTCGAGATTCCTCTCCCGTCGATGCCCGGGCCTAAGACCTTGTGTGGAGTCGGGGCCGGAACCTGAGGATTCCTCTCCAGTGTTTACATGGATCTTGGGGTGCCTCTCAGTCTCCCCAGGGGAGTCAGGCCTCGTCTCGAGTGGGGGCATGCACGTGCGATTCCCTCCCGAGCTGCAGCAGTAGGGTCACGCTTCCTGTCACGTGGATCAAAGGATCTGTGGCTTTCCCTCTAGGATTTCCCTCGAGGCTTTCCCACGACGCTTTCCCACAGGGCTGTGCCAAGTGCCACCTTGGTGTGAGTCGATCCTCGGCGTGAAAGACGAGCCGGTGAAGGGAAAAGAGGTTCCTCTGGAATGGACAGAGATTTCTGGGGGACTTTCGGAATGGTGGCACGACCCTGGAGTTCCTCTCTCCGTTCCTGTTGAGAGGACCTCCTCTTGAGATGCGACGGGAACGCCCGGAATTCTTTCCCGAGGAAGCAGCGAAAGGATCCCTCACCTCGAGCTACGAGGAGGAAACGGGTCTCCTCTGGATGTGGGCGGGAACCTCGTGTTTCCTCTCGAGTGGAGACGGGTATGTCGGGGAACTTCTTGAGTTGCACCAAGGGAGTGAAGGACCCATTCGACGTTCCAGAGGTGAGGTGTGATTAGCCCCGAGAAGCCTCTGCAGAAATGGGCCTCATCTCGCCTGCAGGGGAGAACCTCCTGGATATTCTCGAGTTGCGGCAGGTCTTCTCGAGTTACGACGGGGACCTCAGGGACCCGCTCTGGTGGCCTCAGGAAGGGCCAGTCCCCATGCGAGTTGCTAGGGGCCATCTCGAGATTCCTCTCCCGTCGATGCCGGGGCCTAAGACCTTGTGTGGAGTCGGGGCCATAACCTGAGGATTCCTCTCCAGTGTTGACATGGATTTTGGGGTGCCTCTGAGTCACCCCAGGGGAGTCAGGACTCGCCTCGAGTGGGGGCATGCACGTGCGCTTCCCTCCCGAGCTGCAGCAGTAAGGTCACGCTTCCTGTCACGTGGATCAAGGGATCTGTGGCTTTCCCTCGAGGCTTTCCCTCGAGGCTTTCCCACGAGGCTTTCCCACAGGGCTGTGCCAAGTGCCACCTTGGTGTGAGTCGATCCTCGGCGTGAAAGACGAGCCGGTGAAGGAAAAAGAGGTTCCTCTGGAATGGACAGAGACTTCTGGGGGACTTTCGGAATGTTGGCACGACCCTGGAGTTCCTCTCGCCGTTCCTGTTGAGAGGACCTCCTCTTGAGATGCGACGGGAACGCCCGGAATTCTTTCCCGACGAAGCAGGGAAAGGATCCCTCACCTCGAGCTACGAGGCGGAAACGGGTCTCCTCTGGATGTGGGCGGGACCCTCGTGTTTCCTCTCGAGTGGAGACGGGTATGTCGGGGAACTTCTTGAGTTTCACCAAGGGAGTGAAGGACCCTTTCGACGTTCCAGAGGTGAGGTGTGATTAGCCCCGAGAAGCCTCTGCGGAAATGGGCCTCATCTCGCCTGCAGGGGAGAACCTCCTGGATATTCTCGAGTTGCGGCAGGTCTTCTCGAGTTACGACGGGTACCTCAGGGACCCGCTCTGGTGGCCTCAGGAAGGGCCAGTCCCCATGCGAGTTGCTAGGGGCCATCTCGAGATTCCTCTCCCGTCGATGCCGGGGCCTAAGACCTTGTGTGGAGTCGGGTCCATAACCTGAGGATTCCTCTCCAGTGTTGACATGGATCTTGGGGTGCCTCTCAGTCTCCCCAGGGGAGTCAGGCCTCGTCTCGAGTGGGGGCATGCACGTGCGCTTCCCTCCCGAGCTGCAGCAGCAGGGTCACGCTTCCTGTCACGTGGATCAAGGGATCTGTGGCTTTCCCTTGAGGCTTTCCCTCGAGGCTTTCCCACGAGGCTTTCCCACAGGGCTGTGTCAAGTGCCACCTTGGTGTGAGTCGATCCTCGGCGTGTAAGACGAGCCGGTGAAGGGAAAAGAGTTTCCTCTGGAGTGGACTGAGAAATCTGGGGGACTCTTGGAATGGTGGCACGACCCTGGAGTTCCTCTCGCTGTTCCTGTTGAGAGGGCCTCCTCTTGAGATGCGACGGAAACGCCGGGAATTCTTTCCTGACGAAGCAGGGAAAGGATCCCTCACCTCGAGCTACGAGGCGGATACGGGGCTCCTCTGGATGTGGGCGGGACCCTCGTGTTTCCTCTCGAGTGGAGACGGGTATGTCGGGGAACTTCTTGAGTTGCCCCAAGGGTGGGAAGGAACCTTTCGACGTTCCAGAGGTGAGGTGTGATTAGCCCCGAGAAGCCTCTGCGGAAATGGGCCTCATCTCGCCTGCAGGGGCGAACCTCCTGGATATTCTCGAGTTGCGGCAGGTCTTCTCGATTTACGAAGGGGACCTCAGGGACCCGCTCTGGTGGCCTCAGGAAGGGCCAGTCCCCATGCGAGTTGCTAGGGGCCATCTCGAGATTCCTCTCCCGTCGATGCCGGGGCCTAAGACCTTGTGTGGAGTCGGGGATAGAACCTGAGGATTCCTCTCCAGTGTTGACATGGATTTTGGGGTGCCTCTGAGTCTCCCCAGGGGAGTCAGGACTCGCCTCGAGTGGGGGCATGCACGTGCGCTTCCCTCCCGAGCTGCAGCAGGAAGCTCACGCTTCCTGTCACGTGGATCAAAGGATCTGCGGCTCTCCCACGAGGATTTCCCTCGAGGCTTTCCCACGAGGCTTTCCCACAGAGCTGTGCCAAGTGCCACCTTGGTGTGAGTCGATCCTCGGCGTGAAAGACGAGCCGGTGAAGGGAAAAGAGGTTCCTCTGGAATGGACAGAGACTTCTGGGGGACTTTCGGAATGGTGGCACGACCCTGGAGTTCCTCTCCCCGTTCCTGGTGAGAGGACCTCCTCTTGAGATGCGACGGAAACGCCCGGAATTCTTTCCCGACGAAGCAGCGAAAGGATCCCACACCTCGAGCTACGAGGAGGAAACGGGTCTCCTCTGGATGTGGGCGGGACCCTCGGGTTTCCTCTCGAGTGGAGACGGGTATGTCGTGGAACTTCTTGAGTTGCACCAAGGGAGTGAAGGACCCTTTCGACGTTCCAGAGGTGAGGTGTGATTAGCCCCGAGAAGCCTCTGCGGAAATGGGCCTCATCTCGCCTGCAGGGGAGAACTTCCGGGATATTCTCGAGTTGCGGCAGGTCTTCTCGAGTTACGACGGGGACCTCAGGGACCCGCTCTGGTGGCCTCAGGAAGGGCCAGTCACCATGCGAGTCGCTAGGAGCCACCTCGAGATTCCTCTCCCGTCGATGCCGGGGCCTAAGACCTTGTGTGGAGTCGGGGCCATAACCTGAGGATTCCTCTCCAGTGTTGACATGGATTTTGGGGTGCCTCTGAGTCACCCCAGGGGAGTCAGGACTCGCCTCGAGTGGGGGCATGCACGTGCGCTTCCCTCCCGAGCTGCAGCAGTAAGGTCACGCTTCCTGTCACGTGGATCAAGGGATCTGTGGCTTTCCCACGAGGCTTTCCCACAGGGCTGTGCCCAGTGCCCCCTTGGTGTGAGTCGATCCTCCACGTGAAAGACGAGCCGGTGAAGGGAAAAGAGGTTCCTCTGGAATGGACAGAGACATCTGGGGGACTTTTGGAATGGTGGCTCCACCCTGGAGTTCCTCTCGCCCATCCTGTTGAGAGGACCTCCTCTTGAGATGCGACGGGAACGCCCGGAATTCTTTCCCGACGAAGCAGGGAAAGGATCCCTCACCTCGAGCTACGAGGAGGAAACGGGGCTCCTCTGGATTTGGGCGGGACCCTCGTGTTTCCTCTTGAGTGGAGACGGGTATGTCGGGGAACTTCTTGAGTTGCACCAAGGGAGTGAAGGACCCTTTCGACGTTCCAGAGGTGAGGTGTGATTAGCCCCGAGAAGCCTCTGCGGAAATGGGCCTCATCTCGCCTGCAGGGGAGAACCTCCTGGATATTCTCGAGTTGCGGCAGGTCTTCTCGAGTTACGACGGGGACCTCAGGGACCCGCTCTGGTGGCCTCAGGAAGGGCCAGTCCCCATGCGAGTTGCTAGGGGCCATCTCGATATTCCTCTCCCGTCGATGCCGGGGCCTAAGACCTTGTGTGGAGTCGGGGCCATAACCTGAGGATTCCTCTCCAGTGTTGACATGGATCTTGGGGTGCCTCTCAGTCTCCCCAGGGGAGTCAGGCCTCGTCTCGAGTGGGGGCATGCACGTGCGATTCCCTCCCGAGCTGCAGCAGTAGGGTCACGCTTCCTGTCACGTGGATCAAAGGATCTGTGGCTTTCCCTCGAGGATTTCCCTCGAGGCTTTCCCACGAGGCTTTCCCACAGGGCTGTGCCAGTGCCACCTTGGTGTGAGTCGATCCTAGGCGTGAAAGACGAGCCGGTGAAGGGAAAAGAGGTTCCTCTGGAATGGACAGAGACTTCTGGGGGACTTTCGGTATGGTGGCACGACCCTGGAGTTCCTCTCTCCGTTCCTGTTGAGAGGACCTCCTCTTGAGATGCGACGGGAACGCCCGGAATTCTTTCCCGACGAAGCAGCGAAAGGATCCCTCACCTCGAGCTACGAGGAGGAAACGGGTCTCCTCTGGATGTGGGCGGGACCCTCGTGTTTCCTCTCGAGTGGAGACGGGTATGTCGGGGAACTTCTTGAGTTGCACCAAGGGAGTGAAGGACCCTCTCGACGTTCCAGAGGTGAGGTGTGATTAGCCCCGAGAAGCCTCTGCGGAAATGGGCCTCATCTCGCCTGCAGGGGAGAACCTCCTGGATATTCTCGAGTTGCGGCAGGTCTTCTCGAGTTACGACGGGGACCTCAGGGACCCGCTCTGGTGGCCTCAGGAAGGGCCAGTCCCCAAGCGAGTTGCTAGGGGCCATCTCGGGATTCCTCTCCCATCGATGCCGGGGCCTAAGACCTTGTGTGGAGTCGGGGCCGGAACCTGAGGATTCCTCTCCAGTGTTGACATGGATCTTGGGGAGCCTCTCAGTCTCCCCAGGGGAGTCAGGCCTCGTCTCGAGTGGGGGCATGCACGTGCGATTCCCTCCCGAGCTGCAGCAGTAGGGTCACGCTTCCTGTCACGTGGATCAAAGGACCTGTGGCTTGCCCTCGAGGCTTTCCCTCGAGGCTTTCCCACGAGGCTTTCCCACAGGGCTGTGCCAAGTGCCACCTTGGTGTGAGTCGATCCTCGGCGTGAAAGACGAGCCGGTGAAGGGAAAAGAGGTTCCTCTGGAATGGACAGAGACATCTGGGGGACTCTTGGAATGGTGGCACGACCCTGGAGTTCCTCTCGCCGTTCCTGTTGAGAGGACCTCCTCTTGAGATGCGACGGGAACGCCGGGAATTCTTTCCCGACGAAGCAGGGAAAGGATCCCTCACCTCGAGCTACGAGACGGAAACGGGGCTCCTCGGGATGTGGGCGGGACCCTCGTGTTTACTCTTGAGTGGAGACGGGTATGTCGGGGAACTTCTTGAGTTGCACCAAGGGTGTGAAGGACCCTTTCGACGTTCCAGAGGTGAGGTGTGATTAGCCCCGAGAAGCCTCTGCGGCAATGGGCCTCATCTCGCCTGCAGGGGAGAACCTCCTGGATATTCTCGAGTTGCGGCAGGTCTTCTCGAGTTACGACGGGGACCTCAGGGACCCGCTCTGGTGGCCTCAGGAAGGGCCAGTCCCCATGCGAGTTGCTAGGGGCCATCTCGGGATTCCTCTCCCATCGATGCCGGTGCCTAAGACCTTGTGTGGAGTCGGGGCCAGAACCTGAGGATTCCTCTCCAGTGTTGACATGGATCTTGGGGTGCCACTCAGTCTCCCCAGGGGAGTCAAGCCTCGTCTCGAGTGGGGGCATGCACGTGCGCTTCCCTCCCGAGCTGCAGCAGCAGGGTCACGCTTCCTGTCACGTGGATCAAGGGATCTGTGGCTTTCCCTTGAGGCTTTCCCTCAAGGCTTTCCCAAGAGGCTTTCCCACAGGGCTGTGCCAAGTGCCACCTTGGTGTGAGTCGATCCTCGGCGTGAAAGACGAGCCGGTGAAGGAAAAAGAGGTTCCTCTGGAATGGATTGAGACATCTGGAGAACTCTTGGAATGGTGGCACGACCCTGGAGTTCCTCTCGCCATTCCTGTTGAGAGGGCCTCCTCTTGAGATGCGACGGGAACGCCGGGAATTCTTTCCCGACGAAGCAGGGAAAGGATCCCTCACCTCGAGCTACGAGGCGGAAACGGGGCTCCTCGGGATGTGGGCGGGACCCCTCGTGTTTACTCTTGAGTGGAGACGGGTATGTCGGGGAACTTCTTGAGTTGCACCAAGGGTGTGAAGGACCCTTTCGACGTTCCAGAGGTGAGGTTGTGATTAGCCCCGAGAAGCCTCTGCGGCAATGGGCCTCATCTCGCCTGCAGGGGAGAACCTCCTGGATATTCTCGAGTTGCGGCAGGTCTTCTCGAGTTACGAC
The DNA here is from genome assembly GCF_023091745.1 of Budorcas taxicolor. NCBI lineage: Eukaryota > Metazoa > Chordata > Mammalia > Artiodactyla > Bovidae > Budorcas > Budorcas taxicolor. The sequence continues at coordinate 37,522 of NW_026292395.1, forward strand.
GGGGACATCAGGGACCCGCTCTGGTGGCCTCAGGAAGGGCCAGTCCCCCATGCGAGTTGATAGGGGCCATCTCGAGATTCCTCTCCCGTCGATGCCGGGGCCTAAGACCTTGTGTGGAGTCGGGGCCAGAACCTGAGGATACCTCTCCAGTGTTGACATGGGTTTTGGGGTGCCTCTGAGTCTCCCCAGGGGAGTCAGGACTCGTCTCGAGTGGGGGCATGCACTTGCGCTTCCCTCCCGAGCTGCCGCAGAAGGGTCCCGCTTCCTGTCACGTGGATAAAGGGATCTGTGGCTTTCCCAAGAGGCTTTCCCAGAGGGCTGTGCCAAGTGCCACCTTGGTGTGAGTCGAACCTCGGCGTGAAAGACGAGCCGGTGAAGGAAAAAGAGGTTCCTCTGGAATGGACAGAGACATCTGGGGGACTCTTGGAATGGTGGCACGACCCTGGAGTTCCTCTCGCCGTTCCTGTTGAGAGGACCTCCTCTTGAGATGCGACGGGAACGCCGGGAATTCTTTCCTGACGAAGCAGGGAAAGGATCCCTCACCTCGAGCTACGAGGCGGAAACGGGGCTCCTCTGGATGTGGGCGGGACCCTCGTGTTTCCTCTCGAGTGGAGACGGGTATGTCGGGGAACTTCTTGAGTTGCACCAAGGGAGTGAAGGACCCTCTCGACGTTCCAGAGGTGAGGTGTGATTAGCCCCGAGAAGCCTCTGCGGAAATGGGCCTCATCTCGCCTGCAGGGGAGAACCTCCTGGATATTCTCGAGTTGCGGCAGGTCTTCTCGAGTTACGACGGGGACCTCAGGGACCCGCTCTGGTGGCCTCAGGAAGGGCCAGTCCCCAAGCGAGTTGCTAGGGGCCATCTCGGGATTCCTCTCCCATCGATGCCGGGTCCTAAGACCTTGTGTGGAGTCGGGGCCGGAACCTGAGGATTCCTCTCCAGTGTTGACATGGATCTTGGGGAGCCTCTCAGTCTCCCCAGGGGAGTCAGGCCTCGTCTCGAGTGGGGGCATGCACGTGCGATTCCCTCCCTAGCTGCAGCAGTAGGGTCACGCTTCCTGTCACGTGGATCAAAGGACCTGTGACTTGCCCTCGAGGCTTTCCCTCGAGGCTTTCCCACGAGGCTTTCCCACAGGGCTGTGCCAAGTGCCACCTTGGTGTGCGTCGATCCTCGGCGTGAAAGACGAGCCGGTGAAGGGAAAAGAGGTTCCTCTGGAATGGACAGGGACATCTGGGGGACTCTTGGAATGGTGGCACGACCCTGGAGTTCCTCTCGCCGTTCCTGTTGAGAGGACCTCCTCTTGAGATGCGACGGGAACGCCGGGAATTCTTTCCCGACGAAGCAGGGAAAGGATCCCTCACCTCGAGCTACGAGACGGAAACGGGGCTCCTCGGGATGTGGGCGGGACCCTCGTGTTTACTCTTGAGTGGAGACGGGTATGTCGGGGAACTTCTTGAGTTGCACCAAGGGTGTGAAGGACCCTTTCGACGTTCCAGAGGTGAGGTGTGATTAGCCCCGAGAAGCCTCTGCGGCAATGGGCCTCATCTCGCCTGCAGGGGAGAACCTCCTGGATATTCTCGAGTTGCGGCAGGTCTTCTCGAGTTACGACGGGGACCTCAGGGACCCGCTCTGGTGGCCTCAGGAAGGGCCAGTCCCCATGCGAGTTGATAGGGGCCATCTCGAGATTCCTCTCCCGTCGATGCCGGGGCCTAAGACCTTGTGTGGAGTCGGGGCCAGAACCTGAGGATACCTCTCCAGGGTTGACATGGGTTTTGGGGTGCCTCTGAGTCTCCCCAGGGGAGTCAGGACTCGTCTCGTGTGGGGGCATGCACTTGCGCTTCCCTCCCGAGCTGCCGCAGAAGGGTCCCGCTTCCTGTCACGTGGATAAAGGGATCTGTGGCTTTCCAAAGAGGCTTTCCCAGAGGGCTGTGCCAAGTGCCACCTTGGTGTGAGTCGATCCTCGGCGTGAAAGACGAGCCGGTGAAGGAAAAAGAGGTTCCTCTGGAATGGAGACAGACATCTGGGGGACTCTTGGAATGGTGGCACGACCCTGGAGTTCCTCTCGCCGTTCCTGTTGAGAGGGCCTCCTCTTCAGATGCGACGGGAACGCCGGGAACTCTTTCCCGATGAAGCACGGAAAGGATCCCTCATCTCGAGCTACGAGGCGGAAACGGGGCTCTTCTGGATGTGGGCGGAACCCTCGTGTTTCCTCTCGAGTGGAGACGGGTATGTCGGGGAACTTCTTGAGTTGCACCAAGGGAGTGGAGGACCCTTTCGACGTTCCAGAGGTGAGGTGTGGTTAGCCCCGAGAAGCCTCTGCGGAAATGGGCCTCATCGCGCCTGCAGGGGAGAACCTCCTGGATATTCTCGAGTTGCGGCAGGTCTTCTCGAGTTACGACGGGGACCTCAGAGGCCCGCTCTGGTGGCCTCAGGAAGGGCCAGTCCCCAAGCGAGTTGCTAGGGGCCATCTCGGGATTCCTCTCCCATCGATGCCGGGGCCTAAGACCTTGTGTGGAGTCGGGGCCGGAACCTGAGGATTCCTCTCCAGTGTTGACATGGATCTTGGGGTGCCACTCAGTCTCCCCAGGGGAGTCAAGCCTCGTCTCGAGTGGGGGCATGCACGTGCGCTTCCCTCCCGAGCTGCAGCAGCAGGGTCACGCTTCCTGTCACGTGGATCAAGGGATCTGTGGCTTTCCCTTGAGGCTTTCCCTCGAGGCTTTCCCAAGAGTCTTTCCCACAGGGCTGTGCCAAGTGCCACCTTGGTGTGAGTCGATCCTCGGCGTGAAAGACGAGCCGGTGAAGGAAAAAGAGGTTCCTCTGGAATGGATTGAGACATCTGGAGAACTCTTGGAATGGTGGCACGACCCTGGAGTTCCTCTCGCCGTTCCTGTTGAGAGGGCCTCCTCTTGAGATGCGACGGGAACGCCGGGAATTCTTTTCCGACGAAGCAAGGAAAGGATCCCTCACCTCGAGCTACGAGGCGGAAACGGGGCTCCTTGGATATGGGCGGGACCCTCGTGTTTCCTCTCGAGTGGAGACGTGTATGTCGGGGAACTTCTTGAGTTGCACCAAGGGTGTGAAGGACCCATTCGACCTTCCAGAGGTGAGGTGTGATTAGCCCCGAGAAGCCTCTGCGGAAATGGGACTCATCGCGCATGCAGGGGAGAACCTCCTGTATATTCTCGAGTTGCGGCAGGTCTTCTCGAGTTACGACGGGGACCTCAGAGGCCCGCTCTGGTGGCCTCAGGAAGGGCCAGTCCCCAAGCGAGTTGCTAGGGGCCATCTCGGGATTCCTCTCCCATCGATGCCGGGGCCTAACACCTTGTGTGGAGTCGGGGCCGGAACCTGAGGATTCCTCTCCAGTGTTGACATGGATCTTAGGGAGCCTCTCAGTCTCCCCAGGGGAGTCAGGCCTCGTCTCGAGTTGGGGCATGCACGTGCGAATCCCTCCCGAGCTGCAGCAGTAGTGTCACGCTTCCTGTCACGTGGATCAAAGGATCTGTGGCTTTCCCTCGAGGATTTCCCTCGAGGCTTTCCCACGAGGCTTTCCCACAGGGCTGTGCCAAGTGCCACCTTGGTGTGAGTCGATCCTCGGCGTGAAAGACGAGCCGGTGAAGGGAAAAGAGGTTCCTCTGGAATGGACAGAGACATCTGGGGGACTTTTGGAATGGTGGCACGACCCTGGAGTTCCTCTCGCCGTTCCTGTTGAGAGGGCCTCCTCTTGAGATGCTACGGGAACGCCGGGAATTCTTTCCTGACGAAGCAGGGAAAGGATCCCTCACCTCGAGCTACGAGGCGGAAACGGGGCTCCTCTGGATATGGGCGAGACCCTCGTGTTTCCTCTCGAGTGGAGACGGGTATGTCGGGGAACTTCTTGAGTTGCACCAAGGGAGTGAAGGACCCTCTCGACGTTCCAGAGGTGAGGTGTGATTAGCCCCGAGAAGCCTCTGCGGAAATGGGCCTCATCTCGCCTGCAGGGGAGAACCTCCTGGATATTCTCGAGTTGCGGCAGGTCTTCTCGAGTTACGACGGGGACCTCAGGGATCCGCTCTGGTGGCCTCAGGAAGGGCCAGTCCCCATGCGAGTTGATAGGGGCCATCTCGAGATTCCTCTCCCGTCGATGCCGGGGCCTAAGACCTTGTGTGGAGTCGGGGCCAGAACCTGAGGATACCTCTCCAGGGTTGACATGGGTTTTGGGGTGCCTCTGAGTCTCCCCAGGGGAGTCAGGACTCGTCTCGTGTGGGGGCATGCACTTGCGCTTCCCTCCCGAGCTGCCGCAGAAGGGTCCCGCTTCCTGTCACGTGGATAAAGGGATCTGTGGCTTTCCAAAGAGGCTTTCCCAGAGGGCTGTGCCAAGTGCCACCTTGGTGTGAGTCGATCCTCGGCGTGAAAGACGAGCCGGTGAAGGAAAAAGAGGTTCCTCTGGAATGGAGACAGACATCTGGGGGACTCTTGGAATGGTGGCACGACCCTGGAGTTCCTCTCGCCGTTCCTGTTGAGAGGGCCTCCTCTTCAGATGCGACGGGAACGCCGGGAACTCTTTCCCGATGAAGCACGGAAAGGATCCCTCATCTCGAGCTACGAGGCGGAAACGGGGCTCTTCTGGATGTGGGCGGAAACCTCGTGTTTCCTCTCGAGTGGAGACGGGTATGTCGGGGAACTTCTTGAGTTGCACCAAGGGAGTGGAGGACCCTTTCGACGTTCCAGAGGTGAGGTGTGGTTAGCCCCGAGAAGCCTCTGCGGAAATGGGCCTCATCGCGCCTGCAGGGGAGAACCTCCTGGATATTCTCGAGTTGCGGCAGGTCTTCTCGAGTTACCACGGGGACCTCAGAGGCCCGCTCTGGTGGCCTCAGGAAGGGCCAGTCCCCAAGCGAGTTGCTAGGGGCCATCTCGGGATTCCTCTCCCATCGATGCCGGGGCCTAAGACCTTGTGTGGAGTCGGGGCCGGAACCTGAGGATTCCTCTCCAGTGTTGACATGGATCTTGGGGTGCCACTCAGTCTCCCCAGGGGAGTCAAGCCTCGTCTCGAGTGGGGGCATGCACGTGCGCTTCCCTCCCGAGCTGCAGCAGCAGGGTCACGCTTCCTGTCACGTGGATCAAGGGATCTGTGGCTTTCCCTTGAGGCTTTCCCTCGAGGCTTTCCCAAGAGGCTTTCCCACAGGGCTGTGCCAAGTGCCACCTTGGTGTGAGTCGATCCTCGGCGTGAAAGACGAGCCGGTGAAGGAAAAAGAGGTTCCTCTGGAATGGATTGAGACATCTGGAGAACTCTTGGAATGGTGGCACGACCCTGGAGTTCCTCTCGCCGTTCCTGTTGAGAGGGCCTCCTCTTGAGATGCGACGGGAACGCCGGGAATTCTTTTCCGACGAAGCAAGGAAAGGATCCCTCACCTCGAGCTACGAGGCGGAAACGGGGCTCCTTGGATATGGGCGGGACCCTCGTGTTTCCTCTCGAGTGGAGACGTGTATGTCGGGGAACTTCTTGAGTTGCACCAAGGGTGTGAAGGACCCATTCGACCTTCCAGAGGTGAGGTGTGATTAGCCCCGAGAAGCCTCTGCGGAAATGGGACTCATCGCGCATGCAGGGGAGAACCTCCTGTATATTCTCGAGTTGCGGCAGGTCTTCTCGAGTTACGACGGGGACCTCAGAGGCCCGCTCTGGTGGCCTCAGGAAGGGCCAGTCCCCAAGCGAGTTGCTAGGGGCCATCTCGGGATTCCTCTCCCATCGATGCCGGGGCCTAACACCTTGTGTGGAGTCGGGGCCGGAACCTGAGGATTCCTCTCCAGTGTTGACATGGATCTTAGGGAGCCTCTCAGTCTCCCCAGGGGAGTCAGGCCTCGTCTCGAGTTGGGGCATGCACGTGCGAATCCCTCCCGAGCTGCAGCAGTAGTGTCACGCTTCCTGTCACGTGGATCAAAGGATCTGTGGCTTTCCCTCGAGGATTTCCCTCGAGGCTTTCCCACGAGGCTTTCCCACAGGGCTGTGCCAAGTGCCACCTTGGTGTGAGTCGATCCTCGGCGTGAAAGACGAGCCGGTGAAGGGAAAAGAGGTTCCTCTGGAATGGACAGAGACATCTGGGGGACTTTTGGAATGGTGGCACGACCCTGGAGTTCCTCTCGCCGTTCCTGTTGAGAGGGCCTCCTCTTGAGATGCTACGGGAACGCCGGGAATTCTTTCCTGACGAAGCAGGGAAAGGATCCCTCACCTCGAGCTACGAGGCGGAAACGGGGCTCCTCTGGATATGGGCGAGACCCTCGTGTTTCCTCTCGAGTGGAGACGGGTATGTCGGGGAACTTCTTGAGTTGCACCAAGGGAGTGAAGGACCCTCACGACGTTCCAGAGGTGAGGTGTGATTAGCCCCGAGAAGCCTCTGCGGAAATGGGCCTCATCTCGCCTGCAGGGGAGAACCTCCTGGATATTCTCGAGTTGCGGCAGGTCTTCTCGAGTTACGACGGGGACCTCAGGGATCCGCTCTGGTGGCCTCAGGAAGGGCCAGTCCCCATGCGAGTTGATAGGGGCCATCTCGAGATTCCTCTCCCGTCGATGCCGGGGCCTAAGACCTTGTGTGGAGTCGGGGCCAGAACCTGAGGATACCTCTCCAGTGTTGACATGGGTTTTGGGGTGCCTCTGAGTCTCCCCAGGGGAGTCAGGACTCGTCTCGAGTGGGGGCATGCACTTGCGCTTCCCTCCCGAGCTGCCGCAGAAGGGTCCCGCTTCCTGTCACGTGGATAAAGGGATCTGTGGCTTTCCCAAGAGGCTTTCCCAGTGGGCTGTGCCAAGTGCCACCTTGGTGTGAGTCGATCCTCGGCGTGAAAGACGAGCCGGTGAAGGAAAAAGAGGTTCCTCTGGAATGGACAGAGACATCTGGGGGACTCTTGGAATGGTGGCACGACCCTGGAGTTCCTCTCGCCGTTCCTGTTGAGAGGGCCTCCTCTTCAGATGCGACGGGAACGCCGGGAACTCTTTCCCGACGAAGCACGGAAAGGATCCCTCATCTCGAGCTACGAGGCGGAAACGGGGCTCCTCTGGATGTGGGCAGAACCCTCGTGTTTCCTCTCGAGTGGAGACGGGTATGTCGGGGAACTTCTTGAGTTGCACCAAGGGAGTGAAGGACCCTCTCGACGTTCCAGAGGTGAGGTGTGATTAGCCCCGAGAAGCCTCTGCGGAAATGGGCCTCATCTCGCCTGCAGGGGAGAACCTCCTGGATATTCTCGAGTTGCGGCAGGTCTTCTCGAGTTACGACGGGGACCTCAGGGATCCGCTCTGGTGGCCTCAGGAAGGGCCAGTCCCCATGCGAGTTGATAGGGGCCATCTCGAGATTCCTCTCCCGTCGATGCCGGGGCCTAAGACCTTGTGTGGAGTCGGGGCCAGAACCTGAGGATACCTCTCCAGTGTTGACATGGGTTTTGGGGTGCCTCTGAGTCTCCCCAGGGGAGTCAGGACTCGTCTCGAGTGGGGGCATGCACTTGCGCTTCCCTCCCGAGCTGCCGCAGAAGGGTCCCGCTTCCTGTCACGTGGATAAAGGGATCTGTGGCTTTCCCAAGAGGCTTTCCCAGTGGGCTGTGCCAAGTGCCACCTTGGTGTGAGTCGATCCTCGGCGTGAAAGACGAGCCGGTGAAGGAAAAAGAGGTTCCTCTGGAATGGACAGAGACATCTGGGGGACTCTTGGAATGGTGGCACGACCCTGGAGTTCCTCTCGCCGTTCCTGTTGAGAGGGCCTCCTCTTCAGATGCGACGGGAACGCCGGGAACTCTTTCCCGACGAAGCACGGAAAGGATCCCTCATCTCGAGCTACGAGGCGGAAACGGGGCTCCTCTGGATGTGGGCAGAACCCTCGTGTTTCCTCTCGAGTGGAGACGGGTATGTCGGGGAACTTCTTGAGTTGCACCAAGGGTGTGAAGGACCCTTTCGACGTTCCAGAGGTGAGGTGTGGTTAGCCCCGAGAAGCCTCTGCGGAAATGGGCCTCATCGCGCCTGCAGGGGAGAACCTCCTGGATATTCTCGAGTTGCGGCAGGTCTTCTCGAGTTACGACGGGGACCTCAGGGACCTGCTCTGGTGGCCTCAGGAAGGGCCAGTCCCCATGCGAGTTGCTACGGGCCATCTCGGGATTCCTCTCCCATCGATGCCGGTGCCTAAGACCTTGTGTGGAGTCGGGGCCGGAACCTGAGGATTCCTCTCCAGTGTTGACATGGATCTTGGGGTGCCACTCAGTCTCCCCAGGGGAGTCAAGCCTCGTCTCGAGTTGGGGCATGCACGTGCGCTTCCCTCCCGAGCTGCAGCAGCAGGGTCACGCTTCCTGTCACGTGGATCAAGGGATCTGTGGCTTTCCCTTGAGGCTTTCCCTCGAGGCTTTCCCAAGAGGCTTTCCCACAGGGCTGTGCCAAGTGCCACCTTGGTGTGCGTCGATCCTCGGCGTGAAAGACGAGCCGGTGAAGGAAAAAGAGGTTCCTCTGGAATGGATTGAGACATCTGGAGAACTCTTGGAATGGTGGCACGACACTGGAGTTCCTCTCGCCGTTCCTGTTGAGAGGGCCTCCTCTTGAGATGCGACGGGAACGCCTGGAATTCTTTCCCGACGAAGCAGGGAAAGGATCCCTCACCTCGAGCTACGAGGCGGAAACGGGGCTCCTTGGATATGGGCGGGACCCTCGTGTTTCCTCTCGAGTGGAGACGTGTATGTCGGGGAACTTCTTGAGTTGCACCAAGGGTGTGAAGGACCCATTCGACGTTCCAGAGGTGAGGTGTGATTAGCCCCGAGAAGCCTCTGTGGAAATGGGACTCATCGCGCATGCAGGGGAGAACCTCCTGTATATTCTCGAGTTGCGGCAGGTCTTCTCGAGTTACCACGGGGACCTCAGAGGCCCGCTCTGGTGGCCTCAGGAAGGGCCAGTCCCCAAGCGAGTTGCTAGGGGCCATCTCGGGATTCCTCTCCCATCGATGCCGGGGCCTAAGACCTTGTGTGGAGTCGGGGCCGGAACCTGAGGATTCCTCTCCAGTGTTGACATGGATCTTAGGGAGCCTCTCAGTCTCCCCAGGGGAGTCAGGCCTCGTCTCGAGTGGGGGCATGCACGTGCGATTCCCTCCCGAGCTGCAGCAGTAGGGTCACGCTTCCTGTCACGTGGATCAAAGGATCTGTGGCTTTCCCTCGAGGATTTCCCTCGAGGCTTTCCCACGAGGCTTTCCCACAGGGCTGTGCCAAGTGCCACCTTGGTGTGAGTCGATCCTCGGCGTGAAAGACGAGCCGGTGAAGGGAAAAGAGGTTCCTCTGGAATGGACAGAGACATCTGGGGGACTTTTGGAATGGTGGCACGACCCTGGAGTTCCTCTCGCCGTTCCTGTTGAGAGAACCTCCTCTTGAGATGCGACGGGAACGCCCGGAATTCTTTCCCGACGAAGCATGGAAAGGTTCCCTCACCTCGAGCTAAGAGGCGGAAACGGGGCTCCTCTGGATGTAGGCGGGACCCACGTTTTTCCTCTCGAGTGGAGAAGGGTATGTCGGGGAACTTCTTGAGTTGCACCAAGGGTGTGAAGAACCTTTCGACGTTCCAGAGGTGAGGTGTGATTAGCCCCGAGAAGCCTCTGCGGAAATGGGCCTCATCTCGCCTGCAGGGGAGAACCTCCTGGATATTCTCGAGTTGCGGCAGGTCTTCTCGAGTTACGACGGGGACCTCAGGGACCCGCTCTGGTGGTCTCAGGAAGGGCCAGTCCCCATGCGAGTTGCTAGGGGCCATCTCGCGATTCCTCTCCCGTCGATGCCGGGGCCTAAGACCTTGTGTGGAGTCGGGCCCGGAACCTGAGGATTCCTCTCCAGTGTTGACATGGATCTTGGGGTGCCTCTCAGTCTCCCCAGGGGAGTCAGGCCTCGTCTCGAATGGGGGCATGCAAGTGCGCTTCCCTCCCGAACTGCATCAGTAGGGTCACGCTTCCTGTCACGTGGATCAAGGGATCTGTGGCTTTCCCTCGAGGCTTTCCCTGGAGGCATTCCCACGAGGCATTCCCAAAGGGCTGTGCCAAGTGCCACCTTGGTGTGAGTCGATCCTCGGCGTGAAAGACGAGCCGGTGAAGGGAAAAGAGGTTCCTCTGGAATGCACTGAGACATCTGGGGAACTCTTGGAATTGTGGTACGACCCTGGAATTCCTCTCGCCGTTCCTGTGAGAGGGCCTCCTCTTGAGATGCGATGGGAACGCCGGGAATTCTTTCCCGACGAAGCAGGGAAAGGATCCCTCACCTCGAGCTACGAGGCGGAAACGGGGCTCCTCTGGATGTGGGCGGGACCCTCGTGTTTCCTCTCGAGTGGAGACGGGTATGTCGGTGAAATTCTTGAGCTGCACCAAGGGTGTGAAGGACCCTTTCGACGTTCCAGAGGTGAGGTGTGATTAGCCCCGAGAAGCCTCTGCGGAAATGGGCCTCATCTCGCCTGCAGGGGAGAACCTCCTGGATATTCTCGAGTTGCGGCAGGTCTTCTCGAGTTATGACGGGGACCTCAGGGACCCGCTCTGGTGGCCTCAGGAAAGGCCAGTCCCCATGCGAGTTGCTAGGGGCCATCTCGGGATTCCTCTCCCGTCGATGCCGGGGCCTAAGACCTTGTGTGGAGTCGGGGCCGGAACCTGAGAATTCCTCCCCAGTGTTGACATGGATTTTGGGGTGCCTCTGAGTCTCCCCAGGGGAGTCAGGCCTCGTCTCGAGTGGGGGCATGCACGTGCGCTTTCCTCCCGAGCTGCAGCAGTAGGGTCACGCTTCCTGTCACGTGGATAAAGCGGTCTGTGGCTTTCACCCGAGGCTTTCCCTCGAGGCATTCCCACGAGGCTTTCCCAAAGGGCTGTGCCAAGTGCCACCTTGGTGTGAGTCGATCCTCGGCGTGAAAGACGAGCCGGTGAAGTGAAAAGAGGTTCCTCTGGAATGGACTGAGACATCTGGTTGACTCTTGGAATGGTGGTACGACCCTGGAGTTCCTCTCGCCGTTCCTGTTGAGAGGGCCTCCTCTTGAGATGCGACGGGAACGCCGGGAATTCTTTCCCGACGAAGCAGGGAAAGGATCCCTCACCTCGAGCTACGAGGCGGAAACGGGGCTCCTCTCTTTGTGGGCGGGACCCTCGTGTTTCCTCTCGAGTGGAGACGGGTATGTCGGGGAACTTCTTGAGTTGCACCAAGGGTGTGAAGGACCCTTTCGACGTTCCAGAGGTGAGGTGTGATTAGCCCCGAGAAGCCTCTGCGGAAATGGGCCTCATCTCGCCTGCAGGGGAGAACCTCCTGGATATTCTCGAGTTGCGGCAGGTCTTCTCAAGTTACGACGCGGACCTCAGGAACCCGCTCTGGTGGCCTCAGGAAGGGCCAGTCCCATGCGAGTTGCTAGGGGCCATCTCGCGATACCTCTCCCGTCGATGCCGGGGCCTACGACCTTGTGCGGAGTCGGGGTCGGAACCTCAGGATTCCTCTCCAGTGCTGACATGGATTTTGGGGTGCCTCTGAGCCTCCCCAAGGGAGTCAGGCCTCGTCTCGAGTGGGGGCATGCACGTGCCCTTCCATCCGGAGCTGCAGCCGTAGGGTCATGCTTCCTGTCACGTGGATCAAGGGATCTGTGGCTTTCCCTCGAGGCTTTCCCTCGAGGCATTCCCACGAGGCAATCCCAAAGGGCTGTGCCAAGTGCCACCTTGGTGTGAGTCTATCCTCGGCGTGAAAGACGAGCCGGTGAAGGAAAAAGAGGTTCCTCTGGAATGGACTGAGACATCTGGGGGACTCTTGGAATGGTGGCACGACCCTGGAGTTCCTCTCGCTGTTCCTGTTGAGAGGGCCTCCTCTTGAGATGCGACGGGAACGCCGGGAATTCTTTCCCGACGAAGCAGGGAAAGGATCCCTCACCTCGAGCTACGAGGCGGAAACGGGGCTCCTCTGGATGTGGGCGGGACCCTCGTGTTTCCTCTCGAGTGGAGAAGGGTATGTCGGTGAACTTCTTGAGTTGCACCAAGGGTGTGAAGGAACCTTTCGACGTTCCAGAGGTGAGGTGTGATTAGCCCCGAGAAGCCTCTGCGGAAATGGGCCTCATCTCGCCTGCAGGGGAGAACCTCCTGGATATTCTCGAGTTGCGGCAGGTCTTCTCGAGTTACGACGGGGACCTCAGGGACCCGCTCTGGTGGCCTCAGGAAGGGCCAGTCCCCATGCGAGTTGCTAGTGGCCCTCACGGGATTCCTCTCCCATCGATTCCGGTGCCTAACACATTGTGTGGAGTCGGGGCCGGAACCTGAGGATTCCTCTCCAGTGTTGACATGGATCTTGGGGTGCCTCTCAGTCTCCCCAGGGGAGTCAGGCCTCGTCTCGAGTGGGGGCATGCACGTGCGCTTCCCTCCCGAGCTGCAGCAGTAGGGTCACGCTTCCTGTCACGTGGATCAAGGGATCTGTGGCTTTCCCTCGAGGCTTTCCCTCGAGGCTTTCCCTCGAGGCTTTCCCACAGGGCTGTGCCAAGTGCCACCTTGGTGTGAGTCGATCCTCGGCGTGAAAGACGAGCCGGTGAAGGGAAAAGAGGTTCCTCTGGAATGGACTGAGACATCTGGGGGACTCTTGGAATGGTGGCACGACCCTGGAGGTCCTCTCGCCGTTCCTGTTGAGAGGGCCTAATCTTGAGATGCGACGGGAACGCCGGGAATTCTTTCCCGACGAAGGAGGGAAAGGATCCATCACCTCGAGCTACGAGGCGTAAACGGGGCTCCTCTGGATGTGGGCGGGACCCTCGTGTTTCCTCTCGAGTGGAGACGGGTATGTCGGGGAACTTCTTGAGTTGCACCAAGGGTGTGAATGAACCTTTCGACGTTCCAGATGTGAGGTATGATTAGCCCCGAGAAGCCTCTGCGGAAATGGGCATCATCTCGCCTGCAGGGGAGAACCTCCTGGATATTCTCGAGTTGCAGCAGGTCTTCTCGAGTTTCGACGCGGACGTCAGGGACCCGCTCTGGTGGCCTCAGGATGGACCAGTCCCATGCGAGTTGCTAGGGGCCATCTCGCGATTCCTCTCCCGTCGATGCCGGGGCCTAAGACCTTGTGTGGAGTCGGGCCCGGAACCTGAGGATTCCTCTCCAGTGTTGACATGGATCTTGGGGTGCCTCTCAGTCTCCCCAGGGGAGTCAGGCCTCGTCTCGAGTGGGGGCATGCAAGTGCGCTTCCCTCCCGAACTGCATCAGTAGGGTCACGCTTCCTGTCACGTGGATCAAGGGATCTGTGGCTTTCCCTCGAGGCTTTCCCTCGAGGCTTTCCCTCGAGGCTTTCCCACAGGGCTGTGCCAAGTGCCACCTTGGTGTGAGTCGATCCTCGGCGTGAAAGACGAGCCGGTGAAGTGAAAAGAGGTTCCTCTGGAATGGACTGAGACATCTGGTTGACTCTTGGAATGGTGGTACGACCCTGGAGTTCCTCTCGCCGTTCCTGTTGAGAGGGCCTCCTCTTGAGATGCGACGGGAACGCCGGGAATTCTTTCCCGACGAAGCAGGGAAAGGATCCCTCACCTCGAGCTACGAGGCGGAAACGGGGCTCCTCTGGATGTGGGCGGGACCCTCGTGTTTCCTCTCGAGTGGAGACGGGTATGTCGGGGAACTTCTTGAGTTGCACCAAGGGTGTGAAGGACCCTTTCGACGTTCCAGAGGTGAGGTGTGATTAGCCCCGAGAAGCCTCTGCGGAAATGGGCCTCATCTCGCCTGCAGGGGAGAACCTCCTGGATATTCTCGAGTTGTGGCAGGTCTTCACAAGTTACGACGCAGACCTCAGGAACCCGCTCTGGTGGCCTCAGGAAGGGCCAGTCCCATGCGAGTTGCTAGGGGCCATCTCGCGATACCTCTCCCGTCGATGCCGGGGCCTACGACCTTGTGCGGAGTCGGGGTCGGAACCTCAGGATTCCTCTCCAGTGCTGACATGGATTTTGGGGTGCCTCTGAGTCTCGCCAGGGGAGTCAGGCCTCGTCTCGAGTGGGGGCATGCACGTGCGCTTCCATCCGGAGCTGCAGCAGTAGGGTCACGCTTCCTGTCACGTGGATCAAGGGAGCTGTGGCTTTCCCTCGAGGCTTTCCCTCGAGGCATTCCCACGAGGCAATCCCAAAGGGCTGTGCCAAGTGCCACCTTGGTGTGAGTCGATCCTCGGCGTGAAAGACGTGCCGGTGAAGGGAAAAGAGGTTCCTCTGGAATGGACAGAGACATCTGGGGGACTCTTGGAATTGTGGTACGACCCTGGAGTTCCTCACGCCGTTCCTGTTGAGAGGGCCTCCTCTTGAGATGCGACGGGAACGCCGGGAATTCTTTCCCGACGAAGCAGGGAAAGGATCCCTCACCTCGAGCTACGAGGCGGAAACGGGGCTGCTCTGGATATCGGCGGGAACCTCGCGTTTCCTCTCAGGTGGAGACGGGTATGTCGGGGAACTTCTTGAGTTGCACCAAGGGTGTGAAGGACCCTTTCGACGTTCCAGAGGTGAGGTGTGATTAGCCCCGAGAAGCCTCTGCGGAAATGGGCCTCATCTCGCCTGCAGGGGAGAACCTCCTGGATATTCTCGAGTTGCGGCAGGTCTTCTCGAGTTACGACGGGGACCTCAGGGACCCGCTCTGGTGGCCTCAGGAAGGGCCAGTCCCCATGCGAGTTGCTAGGGGCCCTCACGGGATTCCTCTCCCATCGATTCCGGTGCCTAACACATTGTGTGGAGTCGGGGCCGGAACCTGAGGATTCCTCTCCAGTGTTGACATGGATCTTGGGGTGCCTCTCAGTCTCCCCTGGGGAGTCAGGCCTCGTCTCGAGTGGGGGCATGCACGTGCGCTTCCCTCCCGAGCTGCAGCAGTAGGGTCACGCTTCCTGTCACGTGGATCAAGGGATCTGTGGCTTTCCCTCGAGGCTTTCCCTCGAGGCATTCCCACGAGGCTTTCCCAAAGGGCTGTGCCAAGTGCCACCTTGGTGTGAGTCGATCCTCAGCGTGAAAGACGAGCCGGTGAAGGGAAGAGAGGTTCCTCTGGAATGGACAGAGACATCTGGGGGACTCTTGGAATTGTGGTACGACCCTGGAGTTCCTCACGCCGTTCCTGTTGAGAGGGCCTCCTCTTGAGATGCGACGGGAACGCCGGGAATTCTTTCCCGACGAAGCAGGGAAAGGATCCCTCACCTCGAGCTACGAGGCGGAAACGGGGCTGCTCTGGATATCGGCGGGACCCTCGCGTTTCCTCTCAGGTGGAGACGGGTATGTCGGGGAACTTCTTGAGTTGCACCAAGGGTGTGAAGGACCCTTTCGACGTTCCAGAGGTGAGGTGTGATTAGCCCCGAGAAGCCTCTGCGGAAATGGGCCTCATCTCGCCTGCAGGGGAGAACCTCCTGGATATTCTCGAGTTGCGGCAGGTCTTCTCGAGTTACGACGGGGACCTCAGGGACCCGCTCTGGTGGCCTCAGGAAGGGCCAGTCCCCATGCGAGTTGCTAGTGGCCCTCACGGGATTCCTCTCCCATCGATTCCGGTGCCTAACACATTGTGTGGAGTCGGGGCCGGAACCTGAGGATTCCTCTCCAGTGTTGACATGGATCTTGGGGTGCCTCTCAGTCTCCCCAGGGGAGTCAGGCCTCGTCTCGAGTGGGGGCATGCACGTGCGCTTCCCTCCCGAGCTGCAGCAGTAGGGTCACGCTTCCTGTCACGTGGATCAAGGGATCTGTGGCTTTCCCTCGAGGCTTTCCCTCGAGGCATTCCCACGAGGCTTTCCCACAGGGCTGTGCCAAGTGCCACCTTGGTGTGAGTCGATCCTCGGCGTGAAAGACGAGCCGGTGAAGTGAAAAGAGGTTCCTCTGGAATGGACTGAGACATCTGGTTGACTCTTGGAATGGTGGTACGACCCTGGAGTTCCTCTCGCCGTTCCTGTTGAGAGGGCCTCCTCTTGAGATGCGACGGGAACGCCGGGAATTCTTTCCCGACGAAGCAGGGAAAGGATCCCTCACCTCGAGCTACGAGGCGGAAACGGGGCTCCTCTGGATGTGGGCGGGACCCTCGTGTTTCCTCTCGAGTGGAGACGGGTATGTCGGGGAACTTCTTGAGTTGCACCAAGGGTGTGAAGGACCCTTTCGACGTTCCAGAGGTGAGGTGTGATTAGCCCCGAGAAGCCTCTGCGGAAATGGGCCTCATCTCGCCTGCAGGGGAGAACCTCCTGGATATTCTCGAGTTGTGGCAGGTCTTCACAAGTTACGACGCAGACCTCAGGAACCCGCTCTGGTGGCCTCAGGAAGGGCCAGTCCCATGCGAGTTGCTAGGGGCCATCTCGCGATACCTCTCCCGTCGATGCCGGGGCCTACGACCTTGTGCGGAGTCGGGGTCGGAACCTCAGGATTCCTCTCCAGTGCTGACATGGATTTTGGGGTGCCTCTGAGTCTCGCCAGGGGAGTCAGGCCTCGTCTCGAGTGGGGGCATGCACGTGCGCTTCCATCCGGAGCTGCAGCAGTAGGGTCACGCTTCCTGTCACGTGGATCAAGGGAGCTGTGGCTTTCCCTCGAGGCTTTCCCTCGAGGCATTCCCACGAGGCAATCCCAAAGGGCTGTGCCAAGTGCCACCTTGGTGTGAGTCGATCCTCGGCGTGAAAGACGTGCCGGTGAAGGGAAAAGAGGTTCCTCTGGAATGGACAGAGACATCTGGGGGACTCTTGGAATTGTGGTACGACCCTGGAGTTCCTCACGCCGTTCCTGTTGAGAGGGCCTCCTCTTGAGATGCGACGGGAACGCCGGGAATTCTTTCCCGACGAAGCAGGGAAAGGATCCCTCACCTCGAGCTACGAGGCGGAAACGGGGCTGCTCTGGATATCGGCGGGAACCTCGCGTTTCCTCTCAGGTGGAGACGGGTATGTCGGGGAACTTCTTGAGTTGCACCAAGGGTGTGAAGGACCCTTTCGACGTTCCAGAGGTGAGGTGTGATTAGCCCCGAGAAGCCTCTGCGGAAATGGGCCTCATCTCGCCTGCAGGGGAGAACCTCCTGGATATTCTCGAGTTGCGGCAGGTCTTCTCGAGTTACGACGGGGACCTCAGGGACCCGCTCTGGTGGCCTCAGGAAGGGCCAGTCCCCATGCGAGTTGCTAGGGGCCCTCACGGGATTCCTCTCCCATCGATTCCGGTGCCTAACACATTGTGTGGAGTCGGGGCCGGAACCTGAGGATTCCTCTCCAGTGTTGACATGGATCTTGGGGTGCCTCTCAGTCTCCCCTGGGGAGTCAGGCCTCGTCTCGAGTGGGGGCATGCACGTGCCCTTCCATCCGGAGCTGCAGCCGTAGGGTCATGCTTCCTGTCACGTGGATCAAGGGATCTGTGGCTTTCCCTCGAGGCTTTCCCTCGAGGCATTCCCACGAGGCAATCCCAAAGGGCTGTGCCAAGTGCCACCTTGGTGTGAGTCTATCCTCGGCGTGAAAGACGAGCCGGTGAAGGAAAAAGAGGTTCCTCTGGAATGGACTGAGACATCTGGGGGACTCTTGGAATGGTGGCACGACCCTGGAGTTCCTCTCGCTGTTCCTGTTGAGAGGGCCTCCTCTTGAGATGCGACGGGAACGCCGGGAATTCTTTCCCGACGAAGCAGGGAAAGGATCCCTCACCTCGAGCTACGAGGCGGAAACGGGGCTCCTCTGGATGTGGGCGGGACCCTCGTGTTTCCTCTCGAGTGGAGAAGGGTATGTCGGTGAACTTCTTGAGTTGCACCAAGGGTGTGAAGGAACCTTTCGACGTTCCAGAGGTGAGGTGTGATTAGCCCCGAGAAGCCTCTGCGGAAATGGGCCTCATCTCGCCTGCAGGGGAGAACCTCCTGGATATTCTCGAGTTGCGGCAGGTCTTCTCGAGTTACGACGGGGACCTCAGGGACCCGCTCTGGTGGCCTCAGGAAGGGCCAGTCCCCATGCGAGTTGCTAGTGGCCCTCACGGGATTCCTCTCCCATCGATTCCGGTGCCTAACACATTGTGTGGAGTCGGGGCCGGAACCTGAGGATTCCTCTCCAGTGTTGACATGGATCTTGGGGTGCCTCTCAGTCTCCCCAGGGGAGTCAGGCCTCGTCTCGAGTGGGGGCATGCACGTGCGCTTCCCTCCCGAGCTGCAGCAGTAGGGTCACGCTTCCTGTCACGTGGATCAAGGGATCTGTGGCTTTCCCTCGAGGCTTTCCCTCGAGGCTTTCCCTCGAGGCTTTCCCACAGGGCTGTGCCAAGTGCCACCTTGGTGTGAGTCGATCCTCGGCGTGAAAGACGAGCCGGTGAAGGGAAAAGAGGTTCCTCTGGAATGGACTGAGACATCTGGGGGACTCTTGGAATGGTGGCACGACCCTGGAGGTCCTCTCGCCGTTCCTGTTGAGAGGGCCTAATCTTGAGATGCGACGGGAACGCCGGGAATTCTTTCCCGACGAAGGAGGGAAAGGATCCATCACCTCGAGCTACGAGGCGTAAACGGGGCTCCTCTGGATGTGGGCGGGACCCTCGTGTTTACTCTCGAGTGGAGACGGGTATGTCGGGGAACTTCTTGAGTTGCACCAAGGGTGTGAATGAACCTTTCGACGTTCCAGATGTGAGGTATGATTAGCCCCGAGAAGCCTCTGCGGAAATGGGCATCATCTCGCCTGCAGGGGAGAACCTCCTGGATATTCTCGAGTTGCAGCAGGTCTTCTCGAGTTTCGACGCGGACGTCAGGGACCCGCTCTGGTGGCCTCAGGATGGACCAGTCCCATGCGAGTTGCTAGGGGCCATCTCGCGATTCCTCTCCCGTCGATGCCGGGGCCTAAGACCTTGTGTGGAGTCGGGCCCGGAACCTGAGGATTCCTCTCCAGTGTTGACATGGATCTTGGGGTGCCTCTCAGTCTCCCCAGGGGAGTCAGGCCTCGTCTCGAGTGGGGGCATGCAAGTGCGCTTCCCTCCCGAACTGCATCAGTAGGGTCACGCTTCCTGTCACGTGGATCAAGGGATCTGTGGCTTTCCCTCGAGGCTTTCCCTGGAGGCATTCCCACGAGGCAATCCCAAAGGGCTGTGCCAACTGCCACCTTGGTGTGAGTCGATCCTCGGCGTGAAAGACGAGCCGGTGAAGGGAAAAGAGGTTCCTCTGGAATGCACTGAGACATCTGGGGAACTCTTGGAATTGTGGTACGACCCTGGAATTCCTCTCGCCGTTCCTGTTGAGAGGGCCTCCTCTTGAGATGCGACAGGAACGCCGGGAATTCTTTCCCGACGAAGCAGGGAAAGGATCCCTCACCTCGAGCTACGAGGCGGAAACGGGGCTCCTCTGGATGTAGGCGGGACCCTCGTGTTTCCTCTCGAGTGGAGACGGGTATGTCGGTGAACTTCTTGAGCTGCACCAAGGGTGTGAAGGACCCTTTCGACGTTCCAGATGTGAGGTGTGATTAGCCCCGAGAAGCCTCTGCAGAAATGGGCCTCACCTCGCCTGCAGGGGAGAACCTCCTGGATATTCTCGAGTTGCGGCAGGTCTTCTCGAGTTATGACGGGGACCTCAGGGACCCGCTCTGGTGGCCTCAGGAAAGGCCAGTCCCCATGCGAGTTGCTAGGGGCCATCTCGGGATTCCTCTCCCGTCGATGCCGGGGCCTAAGACCTTGTGTGGAGTCGGGGCCGGAACCTGAGAATTCCTCCCCAGTGTTGACATGGATTTTGGGGTGCCTCTGAGTCTCCCCAGGGGAGTCAGGCCTCGTCTCGAGTGGGGGCATGCACGTGCGCTTTCCTCCCGAGCTGCAGCAGTAGGGTCACGCTTCCTGTCACGTGGATAAAGCGGTCTGTGGCTTTCACCCGAGGCTTTCCCTCGAGGCATTCCCACGAGGCTTTCCCACAGGGCTGTGCCAAGTGCCACCTTGGTGTGAGTCGATCCTCGGCGTGAAAGACGAGCCGGTGAAGTGAAAAGAGGTTCCTCTGGAATGGACTGAGACATCTGGTTGACTCTTGGAATGGTGGTACGACCCTGGAGTTCCTCTCGCCGTTCCTGTTGAGAGGGCCTCCTCTTGAGATGCGACGGGAACGCCGGGAATTCTTTCCCGACGAAGCAGGGAAAGGATCCCTCACCTCGAGCTACGAGGCGGAAACGGGGCTCCTCTGGATGTGGGCGGGACCCTCGTGTTTCCTCTCGAGTGGAGACGGGTATGTCGGGGAACTTCTTGAGTTGCACCAAGGGTGTGAAGGACCCTTTCGACGTTCCAGAGGTGAGGTGTGATTAGCCCCGAGAAGCCTCTGCGGAAATGGGCCTCATCTCGCCTGCAGGGGAGAACCTCCTGGATATTCTCGAGTTGTGGCAGGTCTTCACAAGTTACGACGCAGACCTCAGGAACCCGCTCTGGTGGCCTCAGGAAGGGCCAGTCCCATGCGAGTTGCTAGGGGCCATCTCGCGATACCTCTCCCGTCGATGCCGGGGCCTACGACCTTGTGCGGAGTCGGGGTCGGAACCTCAGGATTCCTCTCCAGTGCTGACATGGATTTTGGGGTGCCTCTGAGTCTCGCCAGGGGAGTCAGGCCTCGTCTCGAGTGGGGGCATGCACGTGCGCTTCCATCCGGAGCTGCAGCAGTAGGGTCACGCTTCCTGTCACGTGGATCAAGGGAGCTGTGGCTTTCCCTCGAGGCTTTCCCTCGAGGCATTCCCACGAGGCAATCCCAAAGGGCTGTGCCAAGTGCCACCTTGGTGTGAGTCGATCCTCGGCGTGAAAGACGTGCCGGTGAAGGGAAAAGAGGTTCCTCTGGAATGGACAGAGACATCTGGGGGACTCTTGGAATTGTGGTACGACCCTGGAGTTCCTCACGCCGTTCCTGTTGAGAGGGCCTCCTCTTGAGATGCGACGGGAACGCCGGGAATTCTTTCCCGACGAAGCAGGGAAAGGATCCCTCACCTCGAGCTACGAGGCGGAAACGGGGCTGCTCTGGATATCGGCGGGAACCTCGCGTTTCCTCTCAGGTGGAGACGGGTATGTCGGGGAACTTCTTGAGTTGCACCAAGGGTGTGAAGGACCCTTTCGACGTTCCAGAGGTGAGGTGTGATTAGCCCCGAGAAGCCTCTGCGGAAATGGGCCTCATCTCGCCTGCAGGGGAGAACCTCCTGGATATTCTCGAGTTGCGGCAGGTCTTCTCGAGTTACGACGGGGACCTCAGGGACCCGCTCTGGTGGCCTCAGGAAGGGCCAGTCCCCCATGCGAGTTGCTAGGGGCCCTCACGGGATTCCTCTCCCATCGATTCCGGTGCCTAACACATTGTGTGGAGTCGGGGCCGGAACCTGAGGATTCCTCTCCAGTGTTGACATGGATCTTGGGGTGCCTCTCAGTCTCCCCTGGGGAGTCAGGCCTCGTCTCGAGTGGGGGCATGCACGTGCGCTTCCCTCCCGAGCTGCAGCAGTAGGGTCACGCTTCCTGTCACGTGGATCAAGGGATCTGTGGCTTTCCCTCGAGGCTTTCCCTCGAGGCATTCCCACGAGGCTTTCCCAAAGGGCTGTGCCAAGTGCCACCTTGGTGTGAGTCGATCCTCAGCGTGAAAGACGAGCCGGTGAAGGGAAGAGAGGTTCCTCTGGAATGGACAGAGACATCTGGGGGACTCTTGGAATTGTGGTACGACCCTGGAGTTCCTCACGCCGTTCCTGTTGAGAGGGCCTCCTCTTGAGATGCGACGGGAACGCCGGGAATTCTTTCCCGACGAAGCAGGGAAAGGGATCCCTCACCTCGAGCTACGAGGCGGAACGGGCTGCTTGATATCGGCGGGACCTCGCGTTTCTCTCAGGTGGAGACGGGTATGTCGGGGAACTTCTTGAGTTGCACCAAGGGTGTGAAGGACCCTTTCGACGTTCCAGAGGTGAGGTGTGATTAGCCCCGAGAAGCCTCTGCGGAAATGGGGCCTCATCTCGCCTGCAGGGGAGAACCTCCTGGATATTCTCGAGTTGCGGCAGGTCTTCTCGAGTTACGACGGGGACCTCAGGGACCCGCTCTGGTGGCCTCAGGAAGGGCCAGTCCCCATGCGAGTTGCTAGTGGCCCTCACGGGATTCCTCTCCATCGATTCCGGTGCCTAACACATTGTGTGGAGTCGGGGCCGGAACCTGAGGATTCCTCTCCAGTGTTGACATGATCTTGGGGTGCCTCTCAGTCTCCCCAGGGAGTCAGGCCTCGTCTCGAGTGGGGCATGCACGTGCGCTTCCTCCCGAGCTGCAGCAGTAGGGTCACGCTTCCTGTCACGTGGATCAAGGGATCTGTGGCTTTCCCTCGAGGCTTTCCCTCGAGGCATTCCCACGAGGCTTTCCCACAGGGCTGTGCCAAGTGCCACCTTGGTGTGAGGTCGATCCTCGGCGTGAAAGACGAGCCGGTGAAGTGAAAAGAGGGTTCCTCTGGAATGGACTGAGACATCTGGTTGACTCTTGGAATGGTGGTACGACCCTGAGTCCTCTCGCCGTTCTGTTGAGAGGGCCTCCTCTTGAGAATGCGACGGGAACGCCGGGAATTCTTTCCCGACGAAGCAGGGAAAGGATCCCTCACCTCGAGCTACGAGGCGGAAACGGGGCTCCTCTGGATGTGGGCGGGACCCTCGTGTTTCCTCTCGAGTGGAGACGGGTATGTCGGGGAACTTCTTGAGTTGCACCAAGGGTGTGAAGGACCCTTTCGACGTTCCAGAGGTGAGGTGTGATTAGCCCCGAGAAGCCCTCTGCGGAAATGGGCCTCATCTCGCCTGCAGGGGAGAACCTCCTGGATATCTCGAGTTGTGGCAGGTCTTCACAAGTTTCACAAGTTACGACGCAGACCTCAGGAACCCGCTCTGGTGGCCTCAGGAAGGGCCAGTCCCATGCGAGTTGCTAGGGGCCATCTCGCGATACCTCTCCCGTCGATGCCGGGGCCTACGACCTTGTGCGGAGTCGGGGTCGGAACCTCAGGATTCCTCTCCAGTGCTGACATGGATTTTGGGGTGCCTCTGAGTCTCGCCAGGGGAGTCAGGCCTCGTCTCGAGTGGGGGCATGCACGTGCGCTTCCATCCGGAGCTGCAGCAGTAGGGTCACGCTTCCTGTCACGTGGATCAAGGGAGCTGTGGCTTTCCCTCGAGGCTTTCCCTCGAGGCATTCCCACGAGGCAATCCCAAAGGGCTGTGCCAAGTGCCACCTTGGTGTGAGTCGATCCTCGGCGTGAAAGACGTGCCGGTGAAGGGAAAAGAGGTTCCTCTGGAATGGACAGAGACATCTGGGGGACTCTTGGAATTGTGGTACGACCCTGGAGTTCCTCACGCCGTTCCTGTTGAGAGGGCCTCCTCTTGAGATGCGACGGGAACGCCGGGAATTCTTTCCCGACGAAGCAGGGAAAGGATCCCTCACCTCGAGCTACGAGGCGGAAACGGGGCTGCTCTGGATATCGGCGGGAACCTCGCGTTTCCTCTCAGGTGGAGACGGGTATGTCGGGGAACTTCTTGAGTTGCACCAAGGGTGTGAAGGACCCTTTCGACGTTCCAGAGGTGAGGTGTGATTAGCCCCGAGAAGCCTCTGCGGAAATGGGCCTCATCTCGCCTGCAGGGGAGAACCTCCTGGATATTCTCGAGTTGCGGCAGGTCTTCTCGAGTTACGACGGGGACCTCAGGGACCCGCTCTGGTGGCCTCAGGAAGGGCCAGTCCCCATGCGAGTTGCTAGGGGCCCTCACGGGATTCCTCTCCCATCGATTCCGGTGCCTAACACATTGTGTGGAGTCGGGGCCGGAACCTGAGGATTCCTCTCCAGTGTTGACATGGATCTTGGGGTGCCTCTCAGTCTCCCCTGGGGAGTCAGGCCTCGTCTCGAGTGGGGGCATGCACGTGCGCTTCCCTCCCGAGCTGCAGCAGTAGGGTCACGCTTCCTGTCACGTGGATCAAGGGATCTGTGGCTTTCCCTCGAGGCTTTCCCTCGAGGCATTCCCACGAGGCTTTCCCAAAGGGCTGTGCCAAGTGCCACCTTGGTGTGAGTCGATCCTCAGCGTGAAAGACGAGCCGGTGAAGGGAAGAGAGGTTCCTCTGGAATGGACAGAGACATCTGGGGGACTCTTGGAATTGTGGTACGACCCTGGAGTTCCTCACGCCGTTCCTGTTGAGAGGGCCTCCTCTTGAGATGCGACGGGAACGCCGGGAATTCTTTCCCGACGAAGCAGGGAAAGGATCCCTCACCTCGAGCTACGAGGCGGAAACGGGGCTGCTCTGGATATCGGCGGGACCCTCGCGTTTCCTCTCGAGGTGGAGACGGGTATGTCGGGGAACTTCTTGAGTTGCACCAAGGGTGTGAAGGACCCTTTCGACGTTCCAGAGGTGAGGTGTGATTAGCCCCGAGAAGCCTCTGCGGAAATGGGCCTCATCTCGCCTGCAGGGGAGAACCTCCTGGATATTCTCGAGTTGCGGCAGGTCTTCTCGAGTTACGACGGGGACCTCAGGGACCCGCTCTGGTGGCCTCAGGAAGGGCCAGTCCCCATGCGAGTTGCTAGTGGCCCTCACGGGATTCCTCTCCCATCGATTCCGGTGCCTAACACATTGTGTGGAGTCGGGGCCGGAACCTGAGGATTCCTCTCCAGTGTTGACATGGATCTTGGGGTGCCTCTCAGTCTCCCCAGGGGAGTCAGGCCTCGTCTCGAGTGGGGCATGCACGTGCGCTTCCCTCCCGAGCTGCAGCAGTAGGGTCACGCTTCCTGTCACGTGGATCAAGGGATCTGTGGCTTTCCCTCGAGGCTTTCCCTCGAGGCATTCCCACGAGGCTTTCCCAAAGGGCTGTGCCAAGTGCCACCTTGGTGTGAGTCGATCCTCAGCGTGAAAGACGAGCCGGTGAAGGGAAAAGAGGTTCCTCTGGAATGGACAGAGACATCTGGGGGACTCTTGGAATTGTGGTACGACCCTGGAGTTCCTCACGCCGTTCCTGTTGAGAGGGCCTCCTCTTGAGATGCGACGGGAACGCCGGGAATTCTTTCCCGACGAAGCAGGGAAAGGATCCCTCACCTCGAGCTACGAGGCGGAAACGGGGCTGCTCTGGATATCGGCGGGACCCTCGCGTTTCCTCTCAGGTGGAGACGGGTATGTCGGGGAACTTCTTGAGTTGCACCAAGGGTGTGAAGGACCCTTTCGACGTTCCAGAGGTGAGGTGTGATTAGCCCCGAGAAGCCTCTGCGGAAATGGGCCTCATCTCGCCTGCAGGGGAGAACCTCCTGGATATTCTCGAGTTGCGGCATGTCTTCTCGAGTTACGACGGGGACCTCAGGGACCCGCTCTGGTGGCCTCAGGAAGGGCCAGTCCCCATGCGAGTTGCTGGTGGCCCTCACGGATTCCTCTCCCATCGATTCCGGTGCCTAACACATTGTGTGGAGTCGGGGCCGGAACCTGAGGATTCCTCTCCAGTGTTGACATGGATCTTGGGGTGCCTCTCAGTCTCCCCAGGGGAGTCAGGCCTCGTCTCGAGTGGGGGCATGCACGTGCGCTTCCCTCCCGAGCTGCAGCAGTAGGGTCACGCTTCCTGTCACGTGGATCAAGGGATCTGTGGCTTTTCCTTGAGGCTTTCCCTCGAGGCTTTCCCACAGGGCTGTGCCAAGTGCCACCTTGGTGTGAGTCGATGCTCGGCGTGAAAGACGAGCCGGTGAAGGGAAAAGAGGTTCCTCTGGAATGGACTGAGACATCTGGGGGACTCTTGAATGGTGGCACGACCCTGGAGGTCCTCTCGCCGTTCCTGTTGAGAGGGCCTAATCTTGAGATGCGACGGGAACGCCGGGAATTCTTTCCCGACGAAGGAGGGAAAGGATCCATCACCTCGAGCTACGAGGCGGTAAACGGGGCTCCTCTGGATGTGGGCGGGACCCTCGTGTTTACTCTCGAGTGGAGACGGGTATGTCGGGGAACTTCTTGAGTTGCACCAAGGGTGTGAAGGAACCTTTCGACGTTCCAGATGTGAGGTATGATTAGCCCCGAGAAGCCTCTGCGGAAATGGGCATCATCTCGCCTGCAGGGGAGAACCTCCTGGATATTCTCGAGTTGCAGCAGGTCTTCTCGAGTTTCGACGCGGACGTCAGGGACCCGCTCTGGTGGCCTCAGGAAGGGCCAGTCCCATGCGAGTTGCTAGGGGCCATCTCGCGATTCCTCTCCCGTCGATGCCGGGGACTAAGACCTTGTGTGGAGTCGGGCCCGGAACCTGAGGATTCCTCTCCAGGGTTGACATGGATCTTGGGGTGCCTCTCAGTCTCCCCAGGGGAGTCAGGCCTCGTCTCCAGTGGGGGCATGCAAGTGCGCTTCCCTCCCGAACTGCATCAGTAGGGTCACGCTTCCTGTCACGTGGATCAAGGGATCTGTGGCTTTCCCTCGAGGCTTTCCTGGAGGCATTCCCACGAGGCAATCCCAAAGGGCTGTGCCAAGTGCCACCTTGGTGTGAGTCGATCCTCGGCGTGAAAGACGAGCCGGTGAAGGAAAAGAGGTTCCTCTGGAATGCACTGAGACATCTGGGGAACTCTTGGAATTGTGGTACGACCCTGGAATTCCTCTCGCCGTCCTGTTGAGAGGGCCTCCTCTTGAGATGCGACGGGAACGCCCGGAATTCTTTCCCGACGAAGCAGGGAAAGGATCCCTCACCTCGAGCTACGAGGCGGAAACGGGGCTCCTCTGGATGTGGGCGGGACCCTCGTGTTTCCTCTCGAGTGGAGAAGGGTATGTCGGGGAACTTCTTGAGTTGCACCAAGGGTGTGAAGGAACCTTTCGACGTTCCAGAGGTGAGGTGTGATTAGCCCCGAGAAGCCTCTGCGGAAATGGGCCTCATCTCGCCTGCAGGGGAGAACCTCCTGGATATTCTCGAGTTGCGGCAGGTCTTCTCGAGTTATGACGGGGACCTCAGGGACCCGCTCTGGTGGCCTCAGGAAAGGCCAGTCCTCATGCGAGTTGCTAGTGGCCCTCACGGGATTCCTCTCCCCTCGATTCCGGTGCCTAACACATTGTGTGGAGTCGGGGCCGGAACCTGAGGATTCCTCTCCAGTGTTGACATGGAATCTTGGGGTGCCTCTCAGTCTCCCCTGGGAGTCAGGCCTCGTCTCGTGTGGGGGCATGCACGTGCGCTTCCCTCCCGAGCTGCAGCAGTAGGGTCACGCTTCCTGTCACGTGGATCAAGGGATCTGTGGCTTTCCTCGAGGCTTTCCCTCGAGGCATTCCCACGAGCTTTCCCAAAGGGCTGTGCCAAGTGCCACCTTGGTGTGAGTCGATCCTCAGCGTGAAAGACGTGCCGGTGAAGGGAAAAGAGGTTCCTCTGGAATGGACAGAGACATCTGGGGGACTCTTGGAATTGTGGTACGACCCTGGAGTTCCTCACGCCGTTCCTGTTGAGAGGGCCTCCTCTTGAGATGCGACGGGAACGCCGGGAATTCTTTCCCGACGAAGCAGGGAAAGGATCCCTCACCTCGAGCTACGAGGCGGAAACGGGGCTGCTCTGGATATCGGCGGGACCCTCGCGTTTCCTCTCAGGTGGAGACGGGTATGTCGGGGAACTTCTTGAGTTGCACCAAGGGTGTGAAGGACCCTTTCGACGTTCCAGAGGTGAGGTGTGATTAGCCCCGAGAAGCCTCTGCGGAAATGGGCCTCATCTCGCCTGCAGGGGAGAACCTCCTGGATATTCTCGAGTTGCGGCAGGTCTTCTCGAGTTACGACGGGGACCTCAGGGACCCGCTCTGGTGGCCTCAGGAAGGGCCAGTCCCCATGCGAGTTGCTAGGGGCCCTCACGGGATTCCTCTCCCATCGATTCCGGTGCCTAACACATTGTGTGGAGTCGGGGCCGGAACCTGAGGATTCCTCTCCAGTGTTGACATGGATCTTGGGGTGCCTCTCAGTCTCCCCAGGGGAGTCAGGCCTCGTCTCGAGTGGGGCATGCACGTGCGCTTCCCTCCCGAGCTGCAGCAGTAGGGTCACGCTTCCTGTCACGTGGATCAAGGGATCTGTGGCTTTCCCTCGAGGCTTTCCCTCGAGGCATTCCCACGAGGCTTTCCCAAAGGGCTGTGCCAAGTGCCACCTTGGTGTGAGTCGATCCTCAGCGTGAAAAGACGAGCCGGTGAAGGGAAGAGAGGTTCCTCTGGAATGGACAGAGACATCTGGGGGACTCTTGGAATTGTGGTACGACCCTGGAGTTCCTCACGCCGTTCCTGTGAGAGGGCCTCCTCTTGAGATGCGACGGGAACGCCGGGAATTCTTTCCCGACGGAAGCAGGGAAAGGATCCCTCACCTCGAGCTACGAGGCGGAAACGGGGCTGCTCTGGATATCGGCGGGACCCTCGCGTTTCCTCTCAGGTGGAGACGGGTATGTCGGGGAACTTCTTGAGTTGCACCAAGGGTGTGAAGGACCCTTTCGACGTTCCAGAGGTGAGGTGTGATTAGCCCGAGAAGCCTCTGCGGAAATGGGCCTCATCTCGCCTGCAGGGGGAGAACCTCCTGGATATTCTCGAGTTGCGGCATGTCTTCTCGAGTTACGACGGGAACCTCAGGGACCCGCTCTGGTGGCCTCAGGAAGGGCCAGTCCCCATGCGAGTTGCTAGTGGCCCTCACGGGATTCCTCTCCCATCGATTCCGGTGCCTAACACTTGTGTGGAGTCGGGGCCGGAACCTGAGGATTCCTCTCCTGTGTTGACATGGATCTTGGGGTGCCTCTCAGTCTCCCCAGGGGAGTCAGGCCTCGTCTCGAGTGGGGGCATGCACGTGCGCTTCCCTCCCGAGCTGCAGCAGTAGGGTCACGCTTCCTGTCACGTGGATCAAGGGATCTGTGCTTTTCCTTGAGGCTTTTCCCTCGAGGCTTTCCCACAGGGCTGTGCCAAGTGCCACCTTGGTGTGAGTCGATCCTCGGCGTGAAAGACGAGCCGGTGAAGGGAAAAGAGGTTCCTCTGGAATGGACTGAGACATCTGGGGGACTCTTGGAATGGTGGCACGACCCTGGAGGTCCTCTCGCCGTTCTGTTGAGAGGGCCTAATCTTGAGATGCGACGGGAACGCCGGGAATTCTTTCCCGACGAAGGAGGGAAAGGATCCATCACCTCGAGCTACGAGGCGTAAACGGGGCTCCTCTGGATGTGGGCGGGACCCTCGTGTTTACTCTCGAGTGGAGACGGGTATGTCGGGGAACTTCTTGAGTTGCACCAAGGGTGTGAAGGAACCTTTCGACGTTCCAGATGTGAGGTATGATTAGCCCCGAGAAGCCTCTGCGGAAATGAGCATCATCTCGCCTGCAGGGGAGAACCTCCTGGATATTCTCGAGTTGCAGCAGGTCTTCTCGAGTTTCGACGCGGACGTCAGGGACCCGCTCTGGTGGCCTCAGGAAGGGCCAGTCCCATGCGAGTTGCTAGGGGCCATCTCGCGATTCCTCTCCCGTCGATGCCGGGGCCTAAGACCTTGTGTGGAGTCGGGCCCGGAACATGAGGATTCCTCTCCAGTGTTGACATGGATCTTGGGGTGCCTCTCAGTCTCCCCAGGGGAGTCAGGCCTCGTCTCGAGTGGGGGCATGCAAGTGCGCTTCCCTCCCGAACTGCATCAGTAGGGTCACGCTTCCTGTCACGTGGATCAAGGGATCTGTGGCTTTCCCTCGAGGCTTTCCCTGGAGGCATTCCCACGAGGACGAGGCAATCCCAAAGGGCTGTGCCAAGTGCCACCTTGGTGTGAGTCGATCCTCGGCGTGAAAGACGAGCCGGTGTAGGGAAAAGAGGTTCCTCTGGAATGCACTGAGACATCTGGGGAACTCTTGGAATTGTGGTACGACCCTGGAATTCCTCTCGCCGTTCCTGTTGAGAGGGCCTCCTCTTGAGATGCGACGGGAACGCCGGGAATTCTTTCCCGACGAAGCAGGGAAAGGATCCCTCACCTCGAGCTACGAGGCGGAAACGGGGCTCCTCTGGATGTGGGCGGGACCCTCGTGTTTCCTCTCGAGTGGAGTCGGGTATGTCGGTGAAATTCTTGAGCTGCACCAAGGGTGTGAAGGACCCTTTCGACGTTCCAGAGGTGAGGTGTGATTAGCCCCGAGAAGCCTCTTGGAAATGGGCCTCATCTCGCCTGCAGGGGAGAACCTCCTGGATATTCTCGAGTTGCGGCAGGTCTTCTCGAGTTATGACGGGGACCTCAGGGACCCGCTCTGGTGGCCTCAGGAAAGGCCAGTCCCCATGCGAGTTGCTAGGGGCCATCTCGGGATTCCTCTCCCATCGATTCCGGTGCCTAACACATTGTGTGGAGTCGGGGCCGGAACCTGAGGATTCCTCTCCAGTGTTGACATGGATCTTGGGGTGCCTCTCAGTCTCCCCAGGGGAGTCAGGCCTCGTCTCGAGTGGGGGCATGCACGTGCGCTTTCCTCCCGAGCTGCAGCAGTAGGGTCACGCTTCCTGTCACGTGGATAAAGCGGTCTGTGGCTTTCCCCCGAGGCTTTCCCTCGAGGCATTCCCACGAGGCTTTCCCAAAGGGCTGTGCCAAGTGCCACCTTGGTGTGAGTCGATCCTCGGCGTGAAAGACGAGCCGGTGAAGTGAAAAGAGGTTCCTCTGGAATGGACTGAGACATCTGGTTGACTCTTGGAATGGTGGTACGACCCTGGAGTTCCTCTCGCCGTTCCTGTTGAGAGGGCCTCCTCTTGAGATGCGACGGGAACGCCGGGAATTCTTTCC
This sequence comes from Budorcas taxicolor, assembly GCF_023091745.1. Classification (NCBI taxonomy): domain Eukaryota; kingdom Metazoa; phylum Chordata; class Mammalia; order Artiodactyla; family Bovidae; genus Budorcas; species Budorcas taxicolor. Next base: position 68,084 of record NW_026292395.1, read on the forward strand.
CGACGAAGCAGGGAAAGGATCAATCACCTCGAGCTACGAGGCGGAAACGGGGCTCCTCTGGATGTGGGCGGGACCCTCGTGTTTCCTCTCGAGTGGAGACGGGTATGTCGGGGAACTTCTTGAGTTGCACCAAGGGTGTGAAGGACCCTTTCGACGTTCCAGAGGTGAGGTGTGATTAGCCCCGAGAAGCCTCTGCGGAAATGGGCCTCATCTCGCCTGCAGGGGAGAACCTCCTGGATATTCTCGAGTTGCGGCAGGTCTTCTCAAGTTACGACGCGGACCTCAGGAACCCGCTCTGGTGGCCTCAGGAAGGGCCAGTCCCATGAGAGTTGCTAGGGGCCATCTCGCGATACCTCTCCCGTCGATGCCGGGGCCTACGACCTTGTGCGGAGTCGGGGTCGGAACCTCAGGATTCCTCTCCAGTGCTGACATGGATCTTGGGGTGCCTCTCAGTCTCCCCAGGGGAGTCAGGCCTCGTCTCGAGTGGGGGCATGCACGTGCGCTTCCCTCCCGAGCTGCAGCAGTAGGGTCACGCTTCCTGTCACGTGGATCAAGGGATCTGTGGCTTTCCCTCGAGGCTTTCCCTCGAGGCATTCCCACGAGGCTTTCCCAAAGGGCTGTGCCAAGTGCCACCTTGGTGTGAGTCGATCCTCAGCGTGAAAGACGAGCCGGTGAAGGGAAAAGAGGTTCCTCTGGAATGGACAGAGACATCTGGGGGACTCTTGGAATTGTGGTACGACCCTGGAGTTCCTCACGCCGTTCCTGTTGAGAGGGCCTCCTCTTGAGATGCGACGGGAACGCCGGGAATTCTTTCCCAACGAAGCAGGGAAAGGATCCCTCACCTCGAGCTACGAGGCGGAAACGGGGCTGCTCTGGATATCGGCGGGACCCTCGCGTTTCCTCTCAGGTGGAGACGGGTATGTCGGGGAACTTCTTGAGTTGCACCAAGGGTGTGAAGGACCCTTTCGACGTTCCAGAGGTGAGGTGTGATTAGCCCCGAGAAGCCTCTGCGGAAATGGGCCTCATCTCGCCTGCAGGGGAGAACCTCCTGGATATTCTCGAGTTGCGGCAGGTCTTCTCGAGTTACGACGGGGACTTCAGGGACCCGCTCTGGTGGCCTCAGGAAGGGCCAGTCCCCATGCGAGTTGCTAGTGGACCTCACGGGATTCCTCTCCCATCGATTCCGGTGCCTAACACATTGTGTGGAGTCGGGGCTGGAACCTGAGGATTCCTCTCCAGTGTTGACATGGATCTTGGGGTGCCTCTCAGTCTCACCAGGGGAGTCAGGCCTCGTCTCGAGTGGGGGCATGCACGTGCGCTTCCCTCCCGAGCTGCAGCAGTAGGGTCACGCTTCCTGTCACGTGGATCAAGGGATCTGTGGCTTTCCCTCGAGGCTTTCCCAAAGGGCTGTGCCATGTGCCACCTTGTTGTGAGTCGATCCTCAGCGTGAAAGACGAGCCGGTGAAGGGAAAAGAGGTTCCTCTGGAATGGACAGAGACATCTGGGGGACTCTTGGAATTGTGGTACGACCCTGGAGTTCCTCACGCCGTTCCTGTTGAGAGGGCCTCCTCTTGAGATGCGACGGGAATGCCGGGAATTCTTTCCCGACGAAGCAGGGAAAGGATCCCTCACCTCGAGCTACGAGGCGGAAACGGGGCTGCTCTGGATATCGGCGGGACCCTCGCGTTTCCTCTCAGGTGGAGACGGGTATGTCGGGGAACTTCTTGAGTTGCACCAAGGGTGTGAAGGACCCTTTCGACGTTCCAGAGGTGAGGTGTGATTAGCCCCGAGAAGCCTCTGCGGAAATGGGCCTCATCTCGCCTGCAGGGGAGAACCTCCTGGATATTCTCGAGTTGCGGCAGGTCTTCTCGAGTTACGATGGGGACCTCAGGGACCTGCTCTGGTGGTCTCAGGAAGGGCCAGTCCCCGTGCGAGTTGCTAGGGGCCATCTCGGGATTCCTCTCCCGGCGATGCCGGGGCCTAAGACCTTGTGTGGAGTCGGGGCCGGAACCTGAGAATTCCTCTCCAGTGTTGACATGGATTTTGGGGTGCCTCTGAGTCTCCCCAGGGGAGTCAGGCCTCGTCTCGAGTGGGGGCATGCACGTGCGCTTTCCTCCCCAGCTGCAGCAGTAGGGTCACGCTTCCTGTCACGTGGATAAAGCGGTCTGTGGCTTTCCCTCGAGGCTTTCCCTTGAGGCATTCCCACGAGGCTTTCCCAAAGGGCTGTGCCAAGTGCCACCTTGGTGTGAGTCGATCCTCGGCGTGAAAGACGAGCCGGTGAAGGGAAAAGAGGTTCCTCTGGAATGGACTGAGACATCTGGTTGACTCTTGGAATGGTGGTACGACCCTGGAGTTCCTCTCGCCGTTCCTGTTGAGAGGGCCTCCTCTTGAGATGCGACGGGAACGCCGGGAATTCTTTCCCGACGAAGCAGGGAAAGGATCCCTCACCTCGAGCTACGAGGCGGAAACGGGGCTCCTCTGGATGTGGGCCGGACCCTCGTGTTTCCTCTCGAGTGGAGACGGGTATGTCGGGGAACTTCTTGAGTTGCACCAAGGGTGTGAAGGACCCTTTCGACGTTCCAGAGGTGAGGTGTGATTAGCCCAGAGAAGCCTCTGCGGAAATGGGCCTCATCTCGCCTGCAGGGGAGAACCTCCTGGATATTCTCGAGTTGCGGCAGGTCTTCTCAAGTTACGACGCGGACCTCAGGAACCCGCTCTGGTGGCCTCAGGAAGGGCCAGTCCCATGAGAGTTGCTAGGGGCCACCTCGCGATACCTCTCCCGTCGATGCCGGGGCCTACGACCTTGTGCGGAGTCGGGGTCGGAACCTCCGGAATCCTCTCCAGTGCTGACATGGATTTTGGGGTGCCTCTGAGTCTCCCCAGGGGAGTCAGGCCTCGTCTCGAGTGGGGGCATGCACGTGCGCTTCCATCCGGAGCTGCAGCAGTAGGGTCACGCCTCCTGTCACGTGGATCAAGGGATCTGTGGCTTTCCCTCGAGGCTTTCCCTCGAGGCATTCCCACGAGGCAATCCCAAAGGGCTGTGCCAAGTGCCACCTTGGTGTGAGTCGATCCTCGGCGTGAAAGACGAGCCGATGAAGGGAAAAGAGGTTCCTCTGGAATGGACTGAGATATCTGGGGGACTCTTGGAATGGTGGCACGACCCTGGAGTTCCTCTCGCTGTTCCTGTTGAGAGGGCCTCCTCTTGAGATGCGACGGGAACGCCGGGAATTCTTTCCCGACGAAGCAGGGAAAGGATCCCTCACCTCGAGCTACGAGGCGGAAACGGGGCTCCTCTGGATGTGGGCGGGACCATCGTGTTTCCTCTCGAGTGGAGAAGGGTATGTCGGGGAACTTCTTGAGTTGCACCAAGTGTGTGAAGGAACCTTTCGACGTTCCAGAGGTGAGGTGTGATTAGCCCCCAGAAGCCTCTGCGGAAATGGGCCTCATCTCGCCTGCAGGGGAGAACCTCCTGGATATTCTCGAGTTGCGGCAGGTCTTCTCGAGTTACGACGGGGACCTCAGGGACCCGCTCTGGTGGCCTCAGGAAAGGCCAGTCCCCATGCGAGTTGCTAGGGGCCATCTCGGGATTCCTCTCCCGTCGATGCCGGGGCCTAAGACCTTGTGTGGAGTCGGGGCCGGAACCTGAGAATTCCTCCCCAGTGTTGACATGGATTTTGGGGTGCCTCTGAGTCTCCCCAGGGGAGTCAGGCCTCGTCTCGAGTGGGGGCATGCACGTGCGCTTCCATCCGGAGCTGCAGCAGTAGGGTCACGCTTCCTGTCACGTGGATAAAGCGGTCTGTGGCTTTCACCCGAGGCTTTCCCTCGAGGCATACCCACGAGGCTTTCCCACAGGGCTGTGCCAAGTGCCACCTTGGTGTGAGTCGATCCTCGGCGTGAAAGACGAGCCGGTGAAGTGAAAAGAGGTTCCTCTGGAATGGACTGAGACATCTGGTTGACTCTTGGAATGGTGGTACGACCCTGGAGTTCCTCTCGCCGTTCCTGTTGAGAGGGCCTCCTCTTGAGATGCGACGGGAACGCCGGGAATTCTTTCCCGACGAAGCAGGGAAAGGATCCCTCACCTCGAGCTACGAGGCGGAAACGGGGCTCCTCTGGATGTGGGCGGGACCCTCGTGTTTCCTCTCGAGTGGAGACGGGTATGTCGGGGAACTTCTTGAGTTGCACCAAGGGTGTGAAGGACCCTTTCGACGTTCCAGAGGTGAGGTGTGATTAGCCCCGAGAAGCCTCTGCGGAAATGGGCCTCATCTCGCCTGCAGGGGAGAACCTCCTGGATATTCTCGAGTTGTGGCAGGTCTTCACAAGTTACGACGCAGACCTCAGGAACCCGCTCTGGTGGCCTCAGGAAGGGCCAGTCCCATGCGAGTTGCTAGGGGCCATCTCGCGATACCTCTCCCGTCGATGCCGGGGCCTACGACCTTGTGCGGAGTCGGGGTCGGAACCTCAGGATTCCTCTCCAGTGCTGACATGGATTTTGGGGTGCCTCTGAGTCTCGCCAGGGGAGTCAGGCCTCGTCTCGAGTGGGGGCATGCACGTGCGCTTCCATCCGGAGCTGCAGCAGTAGGGTCACGCTTCCTGTCACGTGGATCAAGGGATCTGTGGCTTTCCCTCGAGGCTTTCCCTCGAGGCATTCCCACGAGGCTTTCCCAAAGGGCTGTGCCAAGTGCCACCTTGGTGTGAGTCGATCCTCAGCGTGAAAGACGAGCCGGTGAAGGGAAAAGAGGTTCCTCTGGAATGGACAGAGACATCTGGGGGACTCTTGGAATTGTGGTACGACCCTGGAGTTCCTCACGCCGTTCCTGTTGAGAGGGCCTCCTCTTGAGATGCGACGGGAACGCCGGGAATTCTTTCCCGACGAAGCAGGGAAAGGATCCCTCACCTCGAGCTACGAGGCGGAAACGGGGCTGCTCTGGATATCGGCGGGACCCTCGCGTTTCCTCTCAGGTGGAGACGGGTATGTCGGGGAACTTCTTGAGTTGCACCAAGGGTGTGAAGGACCCTTTCGACGTTCCAGAGGTGAGGTGTGATTAGCCCCGAGAAGCCTCTGCGGAAATGGGCCTCATCTCGCCTGCAGGGGAGAACCTCCTGGATATTCTCGAGTTGCGGCAGGTCTTCTCGAGTTACGACGGGGACCTCAGGGACCCGCTCTGGTGGCCTCAGGAAGGGCCAGTCCCCATGCGAGTTGCTAGGGGCCATCTCGGGATTCCTCTCCCGGCGATGCCGGGGCCTAAGACCTTGTGTGGAGTCGGGGCCGGAACCTGAGAATTCCTCTCCAGTGTTGACATGGATTTTGGGGTGCCTCTGAGTCTCCGCAGGGGAGTCAGGCCTCGTCTCGAGTGGGGGCATGCACGTGCGCTTTCCTCCCGAGCTGCAGCAGTAGGGTCACGCTTCCTGTCACGTGGATAAAGCGGTCTGTGGCTTTCCCTCGAGGCTTTCCCTCGTGGCATTCCCACGAGGCTTTCCCAAAGGGCTGTGCCAAGTGCCACCTTGGTGTGAGTCGATCCTCGGCGTGAAAGACGAGCCGGTGAAGGGAAAAGAGGTTCCTCTGGAATGGACTGAGACATCTGGTTGACTCTTGGAATGGTGGTACAACCCTGGAGTTCCTCTCGCCGTTCCTGTTGAGAGGGCCTCCTCTTGAGATGCGACGGGAATGCCGGGAATTCTTTCCCGACGAAGCAGGGAAAGGATCCCTCACCTCGAGCTACGAGGCGGAAACGGGGCTCCTCTGGATGTGGGCCGGACCCTCGTGTTTCCTCTCGAGTGGAGACGGGTATGTCGGGGAACTTCTTGAGTTGCACCAAGGGTGTGAAGGACCCTTTCGACGTTCCAGAGGTGAGGTGTGATTAGCCCAGAGAAGCCTCTGCGGAAATGGGCCTCATCTCGCCTGCAGGGGAGAACCTCCTGGATATTCTCGAGTTGCGGCAGGTCTTCTCAAGTTACGACGCGGACCTCAGGAACCCGCTCTGGTGGCCTCAGGAAGGGCCAGTCCCATGAGAGTTGCTAGGGGCCATCTCGCGATACCTCTCCCGTCGATGCCGGGGCCTACGACCTTGTGCGGAGTCGGGGTCGGAACCTCAGGATTCCTCTCCAGTGCTGACATGGATTTTGGGGTGCCTCTGAGTCTCCCCAGGGGAGTCAGGCCTCGTCTCGAGTGGGGGCATGCACGTGCGCTTCCATCCGGAGCTGCAGCAGTAGGGTCACGCTTCCCGTCACGTGGATCAAGGGATCTGTGGCTTTCCCTCGAGGCTTTCCCTCGAGGCATTCCCACGAGGCAATCCCAAAGGGCTGTGCCAAGTGCCACCTTGGTGTGAGTCGATCCTCGGCGTGAAAGACGAGCCGATGAAGGGAAAAGAGGTTCCTCTGGAATGGACTGAGACATCTGGGGGACTCTTGGAATGGTGGCACGACCCTAGAGTTCCTCTCGCTGTTCCTGTTGAGAGGGCCTCCTCTTGAGATGCGACGGGAACGCCGGGAATTCTTTCCCGACGAAGCAGGGAAAGGATCCCTCACCTCGAGCTACGAGGCGGAAACGGGGCTCCTCTGGATGTGGGCGGGACCCTCGTGTTTCCTCTCGAGTGGAGAAGGGTATGTCGGGGAACTTCTTGAGTTGCACCAAGTGTGTGAAGGAACCTTTCGACGTTCCAGAGGTGAGGTGTGATTAACCCCGAGAAGCCTCTGCGGAAATGGGCCTCATCTCGCCTGCAGGGGAGAACCTCCTGGATATTCTCGAGTTGCGGCAGGTCTTCTCGAGTTACGACGGGGACCTCAGGGACCCGCTCTGGTGGCCTCAGGAAGGGCCAGTCCCCATGCGAGTTGCTTGGGGCCCTCACGGGATTCCTCTCCCATCGATTCCGGTGCCTAACACATTGTGTGGAGTCGGGGCCGGAACCTGAGGATTCCGCTCCAGTGTTGACATGGATCTTGGGGTGCCTCTCAGTCTCCCCAGGGGAGTCAGGCCTCGTCTCGAGTGGGGGCATGCACGTGCGCTTCCCTCCCGAGCTGCAGCAGTAGGGTCACGCTTCCTGTCACGTGGATCAAGGGATCTGTGGCTTTCCCTCGAGGCTTTCCCTCGAGGCATTCCCACGAGGCAATCCCAAAGGGCTGTGCCAAGTGCCACCTTGGTGTGAGTCGATCCTCGGCGTGAAAGACGAGCCGATGAAGGGAAAAGAGGTTCCTCTGGAATGGACTGAGACATCTGGGGGACTCTTGGAATGGTGGCACGACCCTGGAGTTCCTCTCGCCGTTCCTGTTGAGAGGGCCTCCTCTTGAGATGCGACGGGAACGCCGGGAATTCTTTCCCGACGAAGCAGGGAAAGGATCCCTCACCTCGAGCTACGAGGCGGAAACGGGGCTCCTCTGGATGTGGGCGGGACCCTCGTGTTTCCTCTCGAGTGGAGACGGGTATGTCGGGGAACTTCTTGAGTTGCACCAAGGGTGTGAAGGACCCTTTCGACGTTCCAGAGGTGAGGTGTGATTAGCCCCGAGAAGCCTCTGCGGAAATGGGCCTCATCTCGCCTGCAGGGGAGAACCTCCTGGATATTCTCGAGTTGCGGCAGGTCTTCTCGAGTTACGACGGGGACCTCAGGGACCCGCTCTGGTGGCCTCAGGAAGGGCCAGTCCCCATGCGAGTTGCTAGGGGCCCTCACGGGATTCCTCTCCCATCGATTCCGGTGCCTAACACATTGTGTGGAGTCGGGGCCGGAACCTGAGGATTCCTCTCCAGTGTTGACATGGATCTTGGGGTGCCTCTCAGTCTCCCCTGGGGAGTCAGGCCTCGTCTCGAGTGGGGGCATGCACGTGCGCTTCCCTCCCGAGCTGCAGCAGTAGGGTCACGCTTCCTGTCACGTGGATCAAGGGATCTGTGGCTTTCCCTCGAGGCTTTCCCTCGAGGCATTCCCACGAGGCTTTCCCAAAGGGCTGTGCCAAGTGCCACCTTGGTGTGAGTCGATCCTCAGCGTGAAAGACGTGCGGGAGAAGGGAAAAGAGGTTCCTCTGGAATGGACAGAGACATCTGGGGGACTCTTGGAATTGTGGTACGACCCTGGAGTTCCTCACGCCGTTCCTGTTGAGAGGGCCTCCTCTTGAGATGCGACGGGAACGCCGGGAATTCTTTCCCGACGAAGCAGGGAAAGGATCCCTCACCTCGAGCTACGAGGCGGAAACGGGGCTGCTCTGGATATCGGCGGGACCCTCGCGTTTCCTCTCAGGTGGAGACGTGTATGTCGGGGAACTTCTTGAGTTGCACCAAGGGTGTGAAGGACCCTTTCGACGTTCCAGAGGTGAGGTGTGATTAGCCCCGAGAAGCCTCTGCGGAAATGGGCCTCATCTCGCCTGCAGGGGAGAACCTCCTGGATATTCTCGAGTTGCGGCAGGTCTTGTCGAGTTACGACGGGGACCTCAGGGACCCGCTCTGGTGGCCTCAGGAAGGGCCAGTCCCCATGCGAGTTGCTAGTGGCCCTCACGGGATTCCTCTCCCATCGATTCCGGTGCCTAACACATTGTGTGGAGTCGGGGCCGGAACCTGAGGATTCCTCTCCAGTGTTGACATGGATTTTGGGGTCCCTCTCAGTCTCTCCAGGGGAGTTAGGCCTCGTCTCGAGTGGGCGCATGCACGTGCGCTTCCCTCCCGAGCTGCAGCAGTAGGGTCACGCTTCCTGTCACGTGGATCAAGGGATCTGTGGCTTTCCCTCGAGGCTTTCCCTCGAGGCATTCGCACGAGGCTTTCCCACAGGGCTGTGCCAAGTGCCACCTTGGTGTGAGTCGATCCTCGTTGTGAATGACGAGCCGTTGAAGGGAAAAGAGGTTCCTCTGGAATGGACTGAGACATATGGGGGATTCTTGGAATGGTGACACGACCCTGGAGTTCCTCTCGCTGTTCCTGTTGAGAGGGCCTCCACTTGAGATGCGACGGGAACGCCGGGAATTCTTTCCCGACGAAGCAGGGAAAGGATCCCTCACCTAGAGCTACGAAGCGGAAACGGGTCTCCTCTGGATGTGGGCGGGACCCTCGTGTTTCCTTTCGAGTGGAGAAGGGTATGTCGCGGAACTTCTTGAGTTGCCCCAAGAGTGTGAAGGACCCTTTTGACGTTCCAGAGGTGAGGTGTGATTAGCCCCGAGAAGCCTCTGCGGAAATGGGCCTCATCTCGCCTGCAGGGGAGAACCTCCTGGATATTCTCGAGTTGCGGCAGGTCTTCTCGAGTTACGACGGGGACCTCAGGGACCCGCTCTGGTGGCCTCAGGAAGGGCTAGTCCCCATGCGAGTTGCTAGGGGCCATCTCGGGATTCCTCTCCCGTCGATGCCGGGGCCTAAGACCTTGTGTGGATTCGGGGCTGGAACCTGAGGATGCCTCTCCAGTGGTGACATGGATTTTGGGGTGCCTCTGTGTCTCCCCAGGGGAGTCAGGCCACGTCTCGAGTGGGGGCATGCACGTGCGCTTCCATCCGGAGCTGCAGCAGTAGGGTCATGCTTCCTGTCACGTGGATCAAGGGATCTGTGGCTTTCCCTCGAGGCTTTCCCTCGAGGCTTTCCCACGAGGCTTTCCCACAGGGCTGTGCCAAGTGCCACCTTGGTGTGCTTCGATCCTCGGCGTGAAAGACGAGCCGATGAAGGGAAAATAGGTTCCTCTGGAATGGACAGAGACATCTGGGGGACTCTTGGAATTCTGGTACGACCCTGGAGTTCCTCACGCCGTTCCTGTTGAGAGGGCCTTCTCTTGAGATGCGTCGGGAACGCCGGGAATTCTATCCCGACGAAGCAGGGAAAGGATCCCTCACCTCGAGCTACGAGGCGGAAACGGGGCTCCTCTGGATGTGGGCCGGACCCTCGCGTTTCCTCTCAGGTGGAGACGGGTATGTCGGGGAACTTCTTGAGTTGCACCAAGGGTGTGAAGGACCCTTTCGACGTTCCAGAGGTGAGGTGTGATTAGCCCCGAGAAGCCTCTGCGGAAATGGGCCTCATCTCGCCTGCAGGGGAGAACCTCCTGGATATTCTCGAGTTGCGGCAGGTCTTCTCGAGTTACGACGGGGACCTCAGGGACCGCTCTGGTGGCCTCAGGAAGGGCCAGTCCCCATGCGAGTTGCTAGCGGCCATCTCGGGAGTCCTCTCCCGGCGATGCCGGGGCCTAAGACCTTGTGTGGAGTCGGGCCGGAACCTGAGAATTCCTCTCCACTGTTGACATGGATTTTGGGGTGCCTCTGAGTCTCCGCAGGGGAGTCAGGCCTCGTCTCGAGTGGGGGCATCCACGTGCGCTTTCCTCCCCAGCTGCAGCAGTAGGGTCACGCTTCCTGTCACGTGGATAAAGGGGTCTGTGGCTTTCCCTCGAGGCTTTCCCTCGAGGCATTCGCACGAGGCTTTCCCACAGGGCTGTGCCAAGTGCCACCTTGGTGTGAGTCGATCCTCGGCGTGAAAGACGAGCCGGTGAAGGGAAAAGAGGTTCCTCTGGAATGGACTGAGACATCTGGTTGACTCTTGGAATGGTGGCACGACCCTGGAGTTCCTCTCGCCGTTCCTGTTGAGAGGGCCTCCTCTTGAGATGCGACGGGAACGCCGGGAATTCTTTCCCGACGAAGCAGGGAAAGGATCCCTCACCTCGAGCTACGAGGCGGAAACGGGGCTCCTCTGGATGTGGGCGGGACCCTCGTGTTTCCTCTCGAGTGGAGACGGGTATGTCGGGGAACTTCTTGAGTTGCACCAAGGGTGTGAAGGACCCTTTCGACGTTCCAGAGGTGAGGTGTGATTAGCCCCGAGAAGCCTCTGCGGAAATGGGCCTCATCTCGCCTGCAGGGGAGAACCTCCTGGATATTCTCGAGTTGCGGCAGGTCTTCTCGAGTTACGACGGGGACCTCAGGGACCCGCTCTGGTTGCCTCAGGAAGGGCCAGTCCACATGCGAGTTGCTAGGGACCATCTCGGGATTCCTCTCCCGTCGATGCCGGGGCCTAAGTCCTTGTGTGGAGTCGGGGCCAGAACCTGAGGATTCCTCTCCAGCGTTGACATGGATTTTGGAGTGCCTCTGAGTCTCCGCAGGGGAGTCAGGCCTCGTCTCGAGTGGGGGCATGCACGTGCGCTTTCCTCCACAGCTGCAGCAGTAGGGTTACGCTTCCTGTCACGTGGATCAAGGGATCTGTGGCTTTCCCTCGAGGCTTTCCCTCGAGGCTTTCCCACGAGGCTTTCCCACAGGGCTGTGCCAAGTGCCACCTTGGTGTGAGTCGATCCTCGGCGTGAAAGACGAGCTGGTGAAGGGAAAAGAGGTTCCTCTGGAATGCACTGAGACATCTGGGGGACTCTTGGAATGGTGGCACGACCCTGGAGTTCCTCTCGCCGTTCCTGTTGAGAGGGCCTCCTCTTGAGATGCGACGGGAACGCCGGGAATTCTTTCCCGACGAAGCAGGGAAAGGATCCCTCACCTCGAGCTACGAGGCGGAAACGGGGCTCCTCTGGATGTGGGCCGGACCCTCGTGTTTCCTCTCGAGTGGAGACGGGTATGTCGGGGAACTTCTTGAGTTGCACCAAGGGTGTGAAGGACCCTTTCGACGTTCCAGAGGTGAGGTGTGATTAGCCCCGAGAAGCCTCTGCGGAAATGGGCCTCATCTCGCCTGCAGGGGAGAACCTCCTGGATATTCTCGAGTTGCGGCAGGTCTTCTCGAGTTACGACGGGGACCTCAGGGACCCGCTCTGGTGGCCTCAGGAAGGTCCAGTCCCCATGGGAGTTGCTAGTGGCCCTCACGGGATTCCTCTCCCATCGATTCCGGTGCCTAACACATTGTGTGGAGTCGGGGCCGGAACCTGAGGATTCCTCTCCAGTGTTGACATGGATCTTGGGGTGCCTCTCAGTCTCCCCAGGGGAGTCAGGCCTCGTCTCGAGTGGGGGCATGGACGTGCGCTTCCCTCCCAAGCTGCAGCAGTAGGGTCACGCTTCCTGTCACGTGGATCAAGGGATCTGTGGCTTTCCCTCGAGGCTTTCCCTCGAGGCATTCCCAAGAGGCTTTCCCAAAGGGCTGTGCCAAGTGCCACCTTGGTGTGATTCGATCCTCAGCGTGAAAGACGAGCCGGTAAAGGGAAAAGAGGTTCCTCTGGAATGCACTGAGGCATCTGGGGACTCTTGGAATTGTGGTACGGCCCTGGAGTTCCTCTCGCCGTTCCTGTTGAGAGGGCCTCCTCTTGAGATGCGACGGGAACGCCGGGAATTCTTTCCCGACGAAGCAGGGAAAGGATCCCTCACCTCGAGCTACGAGGCGGAAACGGGGCTCCTCTGGATGTGGGCGGGACCCTCGCGTTTCCTCTCGAGTGGAGACGGGTATGTCGGGGAACTTCTTGAGTTGCACCAAGGGTGTGAAGAACCCTTTCGACGTTCCAGAGGTGAGGTGTGATTAGCCCCGGGAAGCCTCTGCGGAAATGGGCTTCATCTCGCCTGCAGGGGAGAACCTCCTGGATATTCTCGAGTTGTGGCAGGTCTTCTCGAGTAACGACGCGGACCTCAGGGACCCGCTCTGGTTGCCTCAGGAAGGGCAGGTCCACATGCGAGTTGCTAGGGGCCATCTCGGGATTCCTCTCCCGGCGATGACGGGGCCTAAGACCTTGTGTGGAGTCGGGGCCGAAACCTGAGAATTCCTCTCCAGTGTTGACATGGATTTTGGGGTGCCTCTGAGTCTCCGCAGGGGAGTCAGGCCTCGTCTCGAGTGGGGGCATGCACGTGCGCTTTCCTCCCCAGCTGCAGCAGTAGGGTCACGTTTCCTGTCACGTGGATAAAGGGGTCTGTGGCTTTCCCTCGAGGCTTTCCCTCGAGGCATTCGCACGAGGCTTTCCCACAGGGCTGTGCCAAGTGCCACCTTGGTGTGAGTCGATCCTCGGCGTGAAAGACGAGCCGGTGAAGGGAAAAGAGGTTCCTCTGGAATGGACTGAGACATCTGGTTGACTCTTGGAATGGTGGCACGACCCTGGAGTTCCTCTCGCCGTTCCTGTTGAGAGGGCCTCCTCTTGAGATGCGACGGGAACGCCGGGAATTCTTTCCCGACGAAGCAGGGAAAGGATCCCTCACCTCGAGCTACGAGGCGGAAACGGGGCTCCTCTGGATGTGGGCGGGACCCTCGTGTTTCCTCTCGAGTGGAGACGGGTATGTCGGGGAACTTCTTGAGTTGCACCAAGGGTGTGAAGGACCCTTTCGACGTTCCAGAGGTGAGGTGTGATTAGCCCCGAGAAGCCTCTGCGGAAATGGGCCTCATCTCGCCTGCAGGGGAGAACCTCCTGGATATTCTCGAGTTGCGGCAGGTCTTCTCGAGTTACGACGGGGACCTCAGGGACCCGCTCTGGTTGCCTCAGGAAGGGCCAGTCCACATGCGAGTTGCTAGGGACCATCTCGGGATTCCTCTCCCGTCGATGCCGGGGCCTAAGTCCTTGTGTGGAGTCGGGGCCAGAACCTGAGGATTCCTCTCCAGTGTTGACATGGATTTTGGGGTGCCTCTGAGTCTCCGCAGGGGAGTCAGGCCTCGTCTCGAGTGGGGGCATGCACGTGCGCTTTCCTCCACAGCTGCAGCAGTAGGGTTACGCTTCCTGTCACGTGGATCAAGGGATCTGTGGCTTTCCCTCGAGGCTTTCCCTCGAGGCTTTCCCACGAGGCTTTCCCACAGGGCTGTGCCAAGTGCCACCTTGGTGTGAGTCGATCCTCGGCGTGAAAGACGAGCTGGTGAAGGGAAAAGAGGTTCCTCTGGAATGCACTGAGACATCTGGGGGACTCTTGGAATGGTGGCACGACCCTGGAGTTCCTCTCGCCGTTCCTGTTGAGAGGGCCTCCTCTTGAGATGCGACGGGAACGCCGGGAATTCTTTCCCGACGAAGCAGGGAAAGGATCCCTCACCTCGAGCTACGAGGCGGAAACGGGGCTCCTCTGGATGTGGGCCGGACCCTCGTGTTTCCTCTCGAGTGGAGACGGGTATGTCGGGGAACTTCTTGAGTTGCACCAAGGGTGTGAAGGACCCTTTCGACGTTCCAGAGGTGAGGTGTGATTAGCCCCGAGAAGCCTCTGCGGAAATGGGCCTCATCTCGCCTGCAGGGGAGAACCTCCTGGATATTCTCGAGTTGCGGCAGGTCTTCTCGAGTTACGACGGGGACCTCAGGGACCCGCTCTGGTGGCCTCAGGAAGGTCCAGTCCCCATGGGAGTTGCTAGTGGCCCTCACGGGATTCCTCTCCCATCGATTCCGGTGCCTAACACATTGTGTGGAGTCGGGGCCGGAACCTGAGGATTCCTCTCCAGTGTTGACATGGATCTTGGGGTGCCTCTCAGTCTCCCCAGGGGAGTCAGGCCTCGTCTCGAGTGGGGGCATGCACGTGCGCTTCCCTCCCAAGCTGCAGCAGTAGGGTCACGCTTCCTGTCACGTGGATCAAGGGATCTGTGGCTTTCCCTCGAGGCTTTCCCTCGAGGCATTCCCAAGAGGCTTTCCCAAAGGGCTGTGCCAAGTGCCACCTTGGTGTGATTCGATCCTCAGCGTGAAAGACGAGCCGGTAAAGGGAAAAGAGGTTCCTCTGGAATGCACTGAGACATCTGGGGACTCTTGGAATTGTGGTACGGCCCTGGAGTTCCTCTCGCCGTTCCTGTTGAGAGGGCCTCCTCTTGAGATGCGACGGGAACGCCGGGAATTCTTTCCCGACGAAGCAGGGAAAGGATCCCTCACCTCGAGCTACGAGGCGGAAACGGGGCTCCTCTGGATGTGGGCGGGACCCTCGCGTTTCCTCTCGAGTGGAGACGGGTATGTCGGGGAACTTCTTGAGTTGCACCAAGGGTGTGAAGAACCCTTTCGACGTTCCAGAGGTGAGGTGTGATTAGCCCCGAGAAGCCTCTGCGGAAATGGGCTTCATCTCGCCTGCAGGGGAGAACCTCCTGGATATTCTCGAGTTGTGGCAGGTCTTCTCGAGTAACGACGCGGACCTCAGGGACCCGCTCTGGTTGCCTCAGGAAGGGCAGGTCCACATGCGAGTTGCTAGGGGCCATCTCGGGATTCCTCTCCCGGCGATGACGGGGCCTAAGACCTTGTGTGGAGTCGGGGCCGAAACCTGAGAATTCCTCTCCAGTGTTGACATGGATTTTGGGGTGCCTCTGAGTCTCCGCAGGGGAGTCAGGCCTCGTCTCGAGTGGGGGCATGCACGTGCGCTTTCCTCCCCAGCTGCAGCAGGAGAGTCACGCTTCCTGTCACGTGGATAAAGCGGTCTGTGGCTTTCCCTCGAGGCTTTCCCTCGAGCCATTCCCACGAGGCTTTCCCACAGGGCTGTTCCAAGTGCCACCTTGGTGTGAGTCGATCCTCGGCGTGAAAGACGAGCCGGTGAAGGGAAAAGAGGTTCCTCTGGAATGCACTGAGACATCTGGGGGACTCTTGGAATGGTGGCACGACCCTGGAGTTCCTCTCGCCGTTCCTGTTGAGAGGGCCTCGTCTTGAGATGCGACGGGAATGCCGGGAATTCTTTCCCGACGAAGCAGGGAAAGGATCCCTCACCTCGAGCTACGAGGCGGAAACGGGCTCCTCTGGATGTGGGCGGGACCCTCGTGTTTCCTCTCGAGTGGAGACGGGTATGTCGGGGAACTTCTTGAGTTGCACCAATGGTGTGAAGGACCCTTTCGACGTTCCAGAGGTGAGGTGTGATTAGCCCCGAGAAGCCTCTGCGGAAATGGGCCTCATCTCGCCTGCAGGGGAGAACCTCCTGGATATTCTCGAGTTGCGGCAGGTCTTCTCGAGTTACGACGCGGACCTCAGGGACCCGCTCTGGTGGCCTCATGAAGGGCCAGTCCCATGCGAGTTGCTAGGGGCCATCTCGCGATACCTCTCCCGTCGATGCCGGGGCCTAAGACCTTGTGCAGAGTCGGGGCCGGAACCTGAGGATGCCTCTCCAGTGGTGACATGGATTTTGGGGTGCCTCTGTGTCTCCCCAGGGGAGTCAGGCCACGTCTCGAGTGGGGGCATGCACGTGCGCTTCCATCCCGAGCTGCAGCAGTAGGGTCACGCTTCCTGTCACGTGGATCAAGGGATCTGTGGCTTTCCCTCGAGGCTTTCCCTCGAGGCTTTCCAACGAGGCTTTCCCACAGGGCTGTGCCAAGTGCCACCTTGGTGTGATTCGATCCTCGGCGTGAAAAACGAGCCGGTGAAGGGAAAAGAGGTTGCTCTGGAATGGACAGAGGCATCTGGTTGACTCTTGGAATGGTGGAACGACCCTGGAGTTCCTCTCGCCGTTCCTGTTGAGAGGGCCTCCTCTTGAGATGCGACGGGAACGCCGGGAATTCTTTCCCGACGAAGCAGGGAAAGGATCCCTCACCTCGAGCTACGAGGCGGAAACGGGGCTGCTCTGGATATCGGCGGGACCCTCGCGTTTCCTCTCAGGTGGAGACGGGTATGTCGGGGAACTTCTTGAGTTGCACCAAGGGTGTGAAGGACCCTTTCGACGTTCCAGAGGTGAGGTGTGATTAGCCCCGAGAAGCCTCTGCGGAAATGGGCCTCATCTCGCCTGCAGGGGAGAACCTCCTGGATATTCTCGAGTTGCGGCAGGTCTTCTCGAGTTACGACGGGGACCTCAGGGACCCGCTCTGGTGGCCTCAGGAAGGGCCAGTCCCCATGCGAGTTGCTAGGGGCCATCTCGGGATTCCTCTCCCGGCGATGCCGGGGCCTAAGACCTTGTGTGGAGTCGGGGCCGGAACCTGAGAATTCCTCTCCAGTGTTGCCATGGATTTTGGGGTGCCTCTGAGTCTCCGCAGGGGAGTCAGGCCTCGTCTCGAGTGGGGGCATGCACGTGCGCTTTCCTCCCCAGCTGCAGCAGTAGGGTCACGCTTTCTGTCACGTGGATAAAGCGGTCTGTGGCTTTCCCTCGAGGCTTTCCCTCGAGGCATTCCCACGAGGCTTTCCCAAAGGGCTGTGCCAAGTGCCACCTTGGTGTGAGTCGATCCTCGGCGTGAAAGACGAGCCGGTGAAGGGAAAAGAGGTTCCTCTGGAATGGACTGAGACATCTGGTTGACTCTTGGAATGGTGGTACAACCCTGGAGTTCCTCTCGCCGTTCCTGTTGAGAGGGCCTCCTCTTGAGATGCGACGGGAACGCCGGGAATTCTTTCCCGACGAAGCAGGGAAAGGATCCCTCACCTCGAGCTACGAGGCGGAAACGGGGCTCCTCTGCATGTGGGCGGGACCCTCGTGTTTCCTCTCGAGTGGAGAAGGGTATGTCGGGGAACTTCTTGAGTTGCACCAAGTGTGTGAAGGAACCTTTCGACGTTCCAGAGGTGAGGTGTGATTAGCCCCGAGAAGCCTCTGCGGAAATGGGCCTCATCTCGCCTGCAGGGGAGAACCTCCTGGATATTCTCGAGTTGCGGCAGGTCTTCTCGAGTTACGACGCGGACCTCAGGAACCCGCTCTGGTGGCCTCAGGAAGGGCCAGTCCCATGAGAGTTGCTAGGGGCCATCTCGCGATACCTCTCCCGTCGATGCCGGGGCCTACGACCTTGTGCGGAGTCGGGGTCGGAACCTCAGGATTCCTCTCCAGTGCTGACATGGATTTTGGGGTGCCTCTGAGTCTCCCCAGGGGAGACAGGCCTCGTCTCGAGTGGGGGCATGCACGTGCGCTTCCATCCGGAGCTGCAGCAGTAGGGTCACGCTTCCTGTCACGTGGATCAAGGGATCTGTGGCTTTCCCTCGAGGCTTTCCCTCGAGGCATTCCCACGAGGCAATCCCAAAGGGCTGTGCCAAGTGCCACCTTGGTGTGAGTCGATCCTCGGCGTGAAAGACGACCCGATGAAGGGAAAAGAGGTTCCTCTGGAATGGACTGAGACATCTGGGGGACTCTTGGAATGGTGGCACGACCCTGGAGTTCCTCTGGCTGTTCCTGTTGAGAGGGCCTCCTCTTGAGATGCGACGGGAACGCCGGGAATTCTTTCCCGACGAAGCAGGGAAAGGATCCCTCACCTCGAGCTACGAGGCGGAAACGGGGCTCCTCTGGATGTGGGCGGGACCCTCGTGTTTCCTCTCGAGTGGAGAAGGGTATGTCGGGGAACTTCTTGAGTTGCACCAAGTGTGTGAAGGAACCTTTCGACGTTCCAGATGTGAGGTGTGATTAGCCCCGAGAAGCCTCTGCGGAAATGGGCCTCATCTCGCCTGCAGGGGAGAACCTCCTGGATATTCTCGAGTTGCGGCAGGTCTTCTCGAGTTACGACGGGGACCTCAGGGACCCGCTCTGGTGGCCTCAGGAAGGGCCAGTCCCCATGCGAGTTGCTAGGGGCCGTCACGGGATTCCTCTCCCATCGATTCCGGTGCCTAACACATTGTGTGGAGTCGGGGCCGGAACCTGAGGATTCCTCTCCAGTGTTGACATGGATCTTGGGGTGCCTCTCAGTCTCCCCTGGGGAGTCAGGCCTCGTCTCAAGTGGGGGCATGCACGTGCGCTTCCCTCCCGAGCTGCAGCAGTAGGGTCACGCTTCCTGTCACGTGGATCAAGGGATCTGTGGCTTTCCCTCGAGGCTTTCCCTCGAGGCATTCCCACGAGGCTTTCCCAAAGGGCTGTGCCAAGTGCCACCTTGGTGTGAGTCGATCCTCAGCGTGAAAGACGTGCCGGTGAAGGGAAAAGAGATTCCTCTGGAATGGACAGAGACATCTGGGGACACTTGGAATTGTGGTACGACCCTGGAGTTCCTCACGCCGTTCCTGTTGAGAGGGCCTCCTCTTGAGATGCGACGGGAACGCCGGGAATTCTTTCCCGACGAAGCAGGGAAAGGATCCCTCACCTCGAGCTACGAGGCGGAAACGGGGCTGCTCTGGATATCGGCGGGACCCTCGCGTTTCCTCTCAGGTGGTGACGTGTATGTCGGGGAACTTCTTGAGTTGCACCAAGGGTGTGAAGGACCCTTTCGACGTTCCAGAGGTGAGGTGTGATTAGCCCCGAGAAGCCTCTGCGGAAATGGGCCTCATCTCGCCTGCAGGGGAGAACCTCCTGGATATTCTCGAGTTGCGGCAGGTCTTCTCGAGTTACGACGGGGACCTCAGGGACCCGCTCTGGTGGCCTCAGGAAGGGCCAGTCCCCATGCGAGTTGCTAGTGGCCCTCACGGGATTCCTCTCCCATCGATTCCGGTGCCTAACACATTGTGTGGAGTCGGGGCCGGAACCTGAGGATTCCTCTCCAGTGTTGACATGGATCTTGGGGTGCCTCTCAGTCTCTCCAGGGGAGTCAGGCCTCGTCTCGAGTGGGCGCATGCACGTGCGCTTCCCTCCCGAGCTGCAGCAGTAGGGTCACGCTTCCTGTCACGTGGATCAAGGGATCTGTGGCTTTCCCTCGAGGCTTTCCCTCGAGGCATTCGCACGAGGCTTTCCCACAGGGCTGTGCCAAGTGCCACCTTGGTGTGAGTCGATCCTCGTTGTGAATGACGAGCCGTTGAAGGGAAAAGAGGTTCCTCTGGAATGGACTGAGACATATGGGGGATTCTTGGAATGGTGACACGACCCTGGAGTTCCTCTCGCTGTTCCTGTTGAGAGGGCCTCCTCTTGAGATACGACGGGAACGCCGGGAATTCTTTCCCGACGAAGCAGGGAAAGGATCCCTCACCTCGAGCTACGAAGCGGAAACGGGGCTCCTCTGGATGTGGGCGGGACCCTCGTGTTTCCTCTCGAGTGGAGAAGGGTATGTCGCGGAACTTCTTGAGTTGCCCCAAGAGTGTGAAGGACCCTTTTGACGTTCCAGAGGTGAGGTGTGATTAGCCCCGAGAAGCCTCTGCGGAAATGGGCCTCATCTCGCCTGCAGGGGAGAACCTCCTGGATATTCTCGAGTTGCGGCAGGTCTTCTCGAGTTACGACGGGGACCTCAGGGACCCGCTCTGGTGGCCTCAGGAAGGGCTAGTCCCTATGCGAGTTGCTAGGGGCCATCTCGGGATTCCTCTCCCGTCGATGCCGGGGCCTAAGACCTTGTGTGGATTCGGGGCTGGAACCTGAGGATGCTTCTCCAGTGGTGACATGGATTTTGGGGTGCCTCTGTGTCTCCCCAGGGGAGTCAGGCCACGTCTCGAGTGGGGGCATGCACGTGCGCTTCCATCCGGAGCTGCAGCAGTAGGGTCACGCTTCCTGTCACGTGGATCAAGGGATCTGTGGCTTTCCCTCGAGGCTTTCCCTCGAGGCTTTCCCACGAGGCTTTTCCACAGGGCTGTGCCAAGTGCCATCTTGGTGTGCTTCGATCCTCGGCGTGAAAGACGAGCCGATGAAGGGAAAAGAGGTTCCTCTGGAATGGACAGAGACATCTGGGGGACTCTTGGAATTGTGGTACGACCCTGGAGTTCCTCACGCCGTTCCTGTTGAGAGGGCCTCCTCTTGAGATGCGTCGGGAACGCCGGGAATTGTTTCCCGACGAAGCAGGGAAAGGATCCCTCACCTCGAGCTACGAGGCGGAAACGGGGCTCCTCTGGATGTGGGCCGAACCCTCGCGTTTCCTCTCAGGTGGAGACGGGTATGTCGGGGAACTTCTTGAGTTGCACCAAGGGTGTGAAGGACCCTTTCGACGTTCCAGAGGTGAGGTGTGATTAGCCCCGAGAAGCCTCTGCGGAAATGGGCCTCATCTCGCCTGCAGGGGAGAACCTCCTGGATATTCTCGAGTTGCGGCAGGTCTTCTCGAGTTACGACGGGGACCTCAGGGACCCGCTCTGGTGGCCTCAGGAAGGGCCAGTCCCCATGCGAGTTGCTAGGGGCCATCTCGGGAGTCCTCTCCCGGCGATGCCGGGGCCTAAGACCTTGTGTGGAGTCGGGCCGGAACCTGAGAATTCCTCTCCACTGTTGACATGGATTTTGGGGTGCCTCTGAGTCTCCGCAGGGGAGTCAGGCCTCGTCTCGAGTGGGGGCATGCACGTGCGCTTTCCTCCCCAGCTGCAGCAGTAGGGTCACGCTTCCTGTCACGTGGATAAAGGGGTCTGTGGCTTTCCCTCGAGGCTTTCCCTCGAGGCATTCCCACGAGGCTTTCCCACAGGGCTGTGCCAAGTGCCACCTTGGTGTGAGTCGATCCTCGGCGTGAAAGACGAGCTGGTGAAGGGAAAAGAGGTTCCTCTGGAATGGACTGAGACATCTGGTTGACTCTTGGAATGGTGGCACGACCCTGGAGTTCCTCTCGCCGTTCCTGTTGAGAGGGCCTCCTCTTGAGATGCGACGGGAACGCCGGGAATTCTTTCCCGATGAAGCAGGGAAAGGATCCCTCACCTCGAGCTACGAGGCGGAAACGGGGCTCCTCTGGATGTGGGCGGGACCCTCGTGTTTCCTCTCGAGTGGAGAAGGGTATGTCGGGGAACTTCTTGAGTTGCACCAAGGGTGTGAAGGACCCTTTCGACGTTCCAGAGGTGAGGTGTGATTAGCCCCGAGAAGCCTCTGCGGAAATGGGCCTCATCTCGCCTGCAGGGGAGAACCTCCTGTATATTCTCGAGTTGCGGCAGGTCTTCTCGAGTTACGACGGGGACCTCAGGGACCCGCTCTGGTTGCCTCAGGAAGGGCCAGTCCACATGCGAGTTGCTAGGGGCCATCTCGGGATTCCTCTCCCGTCGATGCCGGGGCCTAAGTCCTTGTGTGGAGTCGGGGCCAGAACCTGAGGATTCCTCTCCAGTGTTGACATGGATCTTGGGGTGCCTCTCAGTCTCCCCAGGGGAGTCAGGCCTCGTCTCGAGTGGGGGCATGCACGTGCGCTTCCCTCCCGAGCTGCAGCAGTAGGGTCACGCTTCCTGTCACGTGGATCAAGGGATCTGTGGCTTTCCCTCGAGGCTTTCCCTCGAGGCATTCCCAAGAGGCTTTCCCAAAGGGCTGTGCCAAGTGCCACCTTGGTGTGATTCGATCCTCAGCGTGAAAGACGAGCCGGTGAAGGGAAAAGAGGTTCCTCTGGAATGCACTGAGACATCTGGGGGACTCTTGGAATTGTGGTACGGCCCTGGAGTTCCTCTCGCCGTTCCTGTTGAGAGGGCCTCCTCTTGAGATGCGACGGGAACGCCGGGAATTCTTTCCCGACGAAGCAGGGAAAGGATCCCTCACCTCGAGCTACGAGGCGGAAACGGGGCTCCTCTGGATGTGGGCGGGACCCTCGCGTTTCCTCTCGAGTGGAGACGGGTATGTCGGGGAACTTCTTGAGTTGCACCAAGGGTGTGAAGAACCCTTTCGACGTTCCAGAGGTGAGGTGTGATTAGCCCCGAGAAGCCTCTGCGGAAATGGGCTTCATCTCGCCTGCAGGGGAGAACCTCCTGGATATTCTCGAGTTGTGGCAGGTCTTCTCGAGTAACGACGCGGACCTCAGGGACCCGCTCTGGTTGCCTCAGGAAGGGCAGGTCCACATGCGAGTTGCTAGGGGCCATCTCGGGATTCCTCTCCCGGCGATGACGGGGCCTAAGACCTTGTGTGGAGTCGGGGCCGAAACCTGAGAATTCCTCTCCAGTGTTGACATGGATTTTGGGGTGCCTCTGAGTCTCCGCAGGGGAGTCAGGCCTCGTCTCGAGTGGGGGCATGCACGTGCGCTTTCCTCCCCAGCTGCAGCAGGAGAGTCACGCTTCCTGTCACGTGGATAAAGCGGTCTGTGGCTTTCCCTCGAGGCTTTCCCTCGAGCCATTCCCACGAGGCTTTCCCACAGGGCTGTTCCAAGTGCCACCTTGCGGTGAGTCGATCCTCGGCGTGAAAGACGAGCCGGTGAAGGGAAAAGAGGTTCCTCTGGAATGCACTGAGACATCTGGGGGACTCTTGGAATGGTGGCACGACCCTGGAGTTCCTCTCGCCGTTCCTGTTGAGAGGGCCTCCTCTTGAGATGCGACGGGAATGCCGGGAATTCTTTCCCGACGAAGCAGGGAAAGGATCCCTCACCTCGAGCTACGAGGCGGAAACGGGCTCCTCTGGATGTGGGCGGGACCCTCGTGTTTCCTCTCGAGTGGAGACGGGTATGTCGGGGAACTTCTTGAGTTGCACCAATGGTGTGAAGGACCCTTTCGACGTTCCAGAGGTGAGGTGTGATTAGCCCCGAGAAGCCTCAGCGGAAATGGGCCTCATCTCGCCTGCAGGGGAGAACCTCCTGGATATTCTCGAGTTGCGGCAGGTCTTCTCGAGTTACGACGCGGACCTCAGGGAACCGCTCTGGTGGCCTCATGAAGGGCCAGTCCCATGCGAGTTGCTAGGGGCCATCTCGCGATACCTCTCCCGTCGATGCCGGGGCCTAAGACCTTGTGCGGAGTCGGGGCCGGAACCTGAGGATGCCTCTCCAGTGGTGACATGGATTTTGGGGTGCCTCTGTGTCTCCCCAGGGGAGTCAGGCCACGTCTCGAGTGGGGGCATGCACGTGCGCTTCCATCCCGAGCTGCAGCAGTAGGGTCACGCTTCCTGTCACGTGGATCAAGGGATCTGTGGCTTTCCCTCGAGGCTTTCCCTCGAGGCTTTCCAACGAGGCTTTCCCACAGGGCTGTGCCAAGTGCCACCTTGGTGTGATTCGATCCTCGGCGTGAAAAACGAGCCGGTGAAGGGAAAAGAGGTTGCTCTGGAATGGACAGAGGCATCTGGTTGACTCTTGGAATGGTGGAACGACCCTGGAGTTCCTCTCGCCGTTCCTGTTGAGAGGGCCTCCTCTTGAGATGCGACGGGAACGCCGGGAATTCTTTCCCAACGAAGCAGGGAAAGGATCCCTCACCTCGAGCTACGAGGCGGAACCGGGGCTCCTATGGATGTGGGCGGGACCCTCGTGTTTCCTCTCGAGTGGAGACGGGTATGTCGGGGAACTTCTTGAGTTGCACCAAGGGTGTGACGGAACCTTTCGACGTTCCAGAGGTGAGGTGTGATTAGCCCCGAGAAGCCTCTGCGGAAATGGGCCTCATCTCGCCTGCAGGGGAGAACCTCCTGGATATTCTCGAGTTGCGGCAGGTCTTCTCGAGTTACGACGGGGACCTCAGGGACCCGCTCTGGTGGCCTCATGAAGGGCCAGTCCCATGCGAGTTGCTAGGGGCCATCTCGCGATACCTCTCCCGTCGATGCCGGGGCCTAAGACCTTGTGCAGAGTCGGGGCCGGAACCTGAGGATGCCTCTCCAGTGGTGACATGGATTTTGGGGTGCCTCTGTGTCTCCCCAGGGGAGTCAGGCCACGTCTCGAGTGGGGGCATGCACGTGCGCTTCATCCCGAGCTGCAGCAGTAGGGTCACGCTTCCTGTCACGTGGATCAAGGGATCTGTGGCTTTCCCTCGAGGCTTTCCCTCGAGGCTTTCCAACGAGGCTTTCCCACAGGGCTGTGCCAAGTGCCACCTTGGTGTGATTCGATCCTCGGCGTGAAAAACGAGCCGGTGAAGGGAAAAGAGGTTGCTCTGGAATGGACAGAGGCATCTGGTTGACTCTTGGAATGGTGGAACGACCCTGGAGTTCCTCTCGCCGTTCCTGTTGAGAGGGCCTCCTCTTGAGATGCGACGGGAACGCCGGGAATTCTTTCCCGACGAAGCAGGGAAAGGATCCCTCACCTCGAGCTACGAGGCGGAAACGGGGCTGCTCTGGATATCGGCGGGACCCTCGCGTTTCCTCTCAGGTGGAGACGGGTATGTCGGGGAACTTCTTGAGTTGCACCAAGGGTGTGAAGGACCCTTTCGACGTTCCAGAGGTGAGGTGTGATTAGCCCCGAGAAGCCTCTGCGGAAATGGGCCTCATCTCGCCTGCAGGGGAGAACCTCCTGGATATTCTCGAGTTGCGGCAGGTCTTCTCGAGTTACGACGGGGACCTCAGGGACCCGCTCTGGTGGCCTCAGGAAGGGCCAGTCCCCATGCGAGTTGCTAGGGGCCATCTCGGGATTCCTCTCCCGGCGATGCCGGGGCCTAAGACCTTGTGTGGAGTCGGGGCCGGAACCTGAGAATTCCTCTCCAGTGTTGCCATGGATTTTGGGGTGCCTCTGAGTCTCCGCAGGGGAGTCAGGCCTCGTCTCGAGTGGGGGCATGCACGTGCGCTTTCCTCCCCAGCTGCAGCAGTAGGGTCACGCTTTCTGTCACGTGGATAAAGCGGTCTGTGGCTTTCCCTCGAGGCTTTCCCTCGAGGCATTCGCACGAGGCTTTCCCAAAGGGCTGTGCCAAGTGCCACCTTGGTGTGAGTCGATCCTCGGCGTGAAAGACGAGCCGGTGAAGGGAAAAGAGGTTCCTCTGGAATGGACTGAGACATCCTGTTG
>NW_026292396.1:0-19081 GCF_023091745.1 Budorcas taxicolor
AATGTAGCTAGTGTAAAGTTAGTTAGGAGGGTAATTATAAGGTTTATTGTTCTTTTTCGGGTTAGGCCGAAGCTAACTGATTGGAAGTCAGTTGTACTAATTAATACTAAAAGAACATGAGCCTCATCAGTAGATGGAAACATAGAGGAAAAGTCATACTACGTCTACGAAGTGTCAATATCAGGCAGCGGCTTCGAAGCCGAAATGGTGATTGGAGGTAAAGTGAAATTTTAGTTGGCGGAGGAAGCAGACAATTAAGAAAGTAGATCCAATAATGACATGGAGGCCGTGGAATCCTGTAGCTACGAAGAAAGTTGAGCCGTAAACTCCGTCTGAGATTGTAAAGGGAGCTTCATAGTATTCTGATGCTTGTAGAAGTGTAAAGTATACGCCTAACGTAATGGTGATGAATAAGGCTTGTAGCATGTGGTTACGGTTCCCTTCTATGAGGCTGTGGTGGGCTCAGGTAATGGAGACTCCTGAGGCTAGAAGGACAGAGGTGTTGAGTAGTGGGACTTCTAAGGGGTTAAGTGGGTGAATGCCTGTTGGGGGTCAGCAGCTGCCTAATTCGGGTGTAGGAGCAAGGCTTGAGTGATAGAAGGCTCAGAAGAAGCCAGTGAAGAATAGGACTTCGGAGACGATGAAGAGGATTATTCCGTAGCGAAGGCTTTTTTGGACAGCAGGAGTATGGTGGCCTTGAAAGGTACTTTCTCGGATTACATCTCGTCATCATTGGTATATTGTAAGTATGTTTGTTGTTAGGCCTAGGGTCAGTAGAGCTGTTGAATTGAAGTGAAATCACATGATGAGGCCAGATGTTATTAGGAGGGCAGATAGTGCTCCTGTGAGGGGTCAGGGACTTGGGTTTACTATGTGATAGGCGTGGGTTTGGTGTGTCATTATGTATTGTCGTGCAGATATAAGCTAACTAGGAGGGTGAATACGTAGGCTTGAACTATAGCTACTGCGAATTCGAGGATTGTTAGTAGAGCTAAAATAGTAAATGTAATAAGTGCTGTTGTGGTATTGATATTTAATAATGCAAGGGTAGCTCCTCCGATTAAGTGAATTAATAAGTGCCCTGCTGTGATGTTGGCTGTTAATCGTACGGCAAGGGCTACTGGTTGGATGAAGAGGCTGATGGTTTCGATAATTACCAGTATTGGGATTAGTGGGGTAGGTGTTCCTTGTGGTAGGAAGTGGGCGAGTGATGCTTTGGTTTTGTTGCGGAAGCCTGTAACTACGGCCCCTGCTCATAGGGGAATAGCCATGCCTAAATTTATTGATAGTTGTGTGGTTGGTGTAAATGAATGGGGTAATAAGCCTAATAAATTTGTAGACCCAATAAATAGAATTAGGGACATTAATATCAATGTTCATGTTTGTCCTTTGGTGTTGTGAGTGCTTATTATTTGGTTTTGACATGAGTTGAAGTGCTCATTGTTGGAGGGAGATAAGGCGGTTATTAATTAGTCGGTTTGATGTAGGAAATAGTAAGCTAGGGAATATAATGACGAGAGTAACAAGGGGGAGGCCTAGAATTACAGGGGTAATGAAAGAGGTAAATAGATTTTCGTTCATTTTGTTTCTCAAGGGGCGTCTTGTTTTGGCGTTTTTGTTGTTATTAATTTTGGGTTATAGTAGAAATCGTGTTTTGAGATTTTTAATTGGAGAACAATAAAGAGGACTAAAAATATTGATAGAATTGTCGTGAGTCACGTTGATGTGTCTAGTTGTGGCATGTCATCAAGGAGAGTGTTGTGCTCTCGGTCTTTAACTTAAAAGGTTAATGCTGGCATAGCTTCTTGATGACTTATAACATTGATGCAGATCACTTTTCAAAATATTCTAATGGGACTAGTTCGAGAACGATTGGTATGAAACTATGATTTGATCCGCAGATTTCTGAGCATTGGCCGTAAAATAGGCCTGGACGAGTTGATATGAGGGTTGTTTGATTTAAACGGCCTGGAATTGCGTCTGTTTTTAGTCCTAGAGAGGGAACTGCTCATGAGTGTAAAACGTCTTCGGAGGAGATTAGTATTCGAATTGTTATTTCTATAGGTAATACAGCTCGGTTATCTACTTCTAGTAATCGTAGTTCTCCAGGTTTCAATTCTGATGTTGGAATTATATAGGAGTCGAAGCTTAAGTCTTCATAGTCTGTGTACTCATAACTTCAGTATCATTGATGTCCTATGGTCTTTACTGTGAGAGATGGGTTGTTGATTTCGTCTATTATGTATAGAATTCGTAGGGATGGGAGAGCAATTATAATCAGAATAATGGCTGGTAGAATGGTTCAGATTGTTTCTACTTCTTGTGCGTCTATGGTGCTGGTATGGGTTAGTTTTGTTGTTAGTATCAGTAAGATAATATAGAGTACTAGTGAGCTAATTAGGAAAACAATTATCAGAGTGTGATCGTGAAAGTGTAGCAGTTCTTCTATGATGGGTGATGTTGCGTCTTGAAAGCCTAGCTGTACGGGATATGCCATATGAGATGTACGGGACTTTCACCTGTAATTTAATCTTGACAAGGTTATGTAATGTTTTACTAACATCTCGTTTATTGAGAGAGACATAGTGGTTATGGTGTTGGCTTGAAACCGATAATAGGGGGTTCAATTCCTTCCTCTCTTATTTTAGGTTAATGTATGTAGGTTCTTCAAATGTGTGATATGGTGGAGGGCATCCGTTTAGTCATTCTAGATTTGTTGTGGTTAGGTCCACGGTTAAGACTTCCCGTTTGGATGCAAATGCTTCTCAGATGATAAAAGTCATTAATATTACTGCCGTTAGTGAGATGAATGAGCCTATAGATGAAATAGTGTTTCATATTGTATATGCGTCTGGGTAATCGGAGTATCGTCGTGGTATACCAGATAGCCCTAAGAAATGTTGTGGGAAGAAGGTCATGTTAACACCTACAAATATAATTGCGAAATGGATTTTGGCTCATGTGTCATTAAGGGTGTAGCCTGAGAATAAGGGAAATCAATGTACAAATCCTCCTATGATAGCGAATACAGCTCCTATTGATAGTACGTAGTGGAAATGTGCTACCACATAGTATGTGTCGTGGAGAACGATGTCAAGGGAGGAGTTGGCTAAAACAATTCCAGTTAGTCCTCCAACTGTAAAAAGGAAAATGAAGCCTAGGGCTCATATTATAGCGGGGGATCATTTGATATTTCCTCCGTGAAGTGTTGCTAGCCAACTAAAGACTTTTACTCCGGTTGGGATAGCAATAATTATAGTAGCGGATGTAAAGTAAGCTCGTGTATCGACGTCTATTCCGACTGTGAATATATGATGGGCTCATACAATAAATCCTAGAAATCCAATTGATATTATGGCTCATACTATTCCTATATATCCAAATGGCTCTTTTTTTCCTGAATAGTAGGTTACGATGTGGGAGATTATTCCAAAGCCAGGTAAAATTAGAATATATACTTCGGGGTGTCCAAAAAATCAGAATAAGTGTTGATATAAGATAGGGTCTCCTCCTCCTGCTGGGTCAAAGAAAGTTGTATTCAGGTTTCGGTCTGTTAGTAATATTGTGATGCCAGCTGCTAATACAGGAAGTGAGAGGAGGAGTAGTACGGCAGTGATCAGTACAGATCACACGAACAGGGGGGTCTGGTATTGTGATATTGCGGGAGGTTTTATGTTAATAATAGTTGTAATAAAATTAATGGCTCCTAAAATTGAGGAAACACCTGCTAGGTGTAGGGAGAAAATGGTCAGGTCTACTGAGGCTCCTGCGTGGGCTAGATTACCTGCTAGAGGGGGATATACGGTTCAACCCGTCCCTGCTCCGGCTTCGACTATAGAGGATGCTAGGAGTAATAGGAAAGAAGGGGGGAGGAGCCAAAAACTTATATTATTTATCCGAGGGAATGCTATATCAGGGGCTCCAATCATTAGAGGAACTAGCCAGTTGCCAAACCCTCCAATTATAATAGGCATTACTATAAAGAAGATTATTACGAATGCGTGTGCAGTTACAATTACGTTGTAGATTTGGTCATCTCCAAGTAGAGTTCCGGGTTGGCCTAACTCAGCACGAATTAGTAAGCTCAGAGCGGTTCCTACTATGCCGGCTCAGGCACCAAATAGAAGATAAAGGGTACCGATATCTTTATGATTAGTTGAAAATAATCAGCGGTTTATGAACATGGGTAAAATGGCTGAGTAAAGCAATAGACTGTAAATCTAAGAATAGAGGTTTGATTCCTCTTTTTACCAGGTCCTGTAGTGAATTAACATATTGAATTGCAAATTCAAAGGAGCAGCTTCAAACTCTGCCGGGGCTTCTCCCGCCTTTTTTTTCTTGCGGCGGGAGAAGTAGATTGAAGCCAGTTATTTAGGGTATTTAGCTGTTAACTAAAGTTTCGTGGGGGTGGGACCCACCAATCTAGTGAGGATTTAGCTTAATTAAAGTAGTTGATTTGCATTCAATTGATGTAAGATATGATCTTGCAGTCCTTATCAGGAATTAAGTAAATTATACTTGCTTAGGGCTTTGAAGGCTCTTGGTCTATTTAACCTAAATTCCTATTCTAGGATTGAGAGAATTGGTGTAAGTGGTAGTAGTATAGTGGACAATACGGTTATTGTTGGTAGGAGGGTTATTCGTTTTATGGTTGAGAATTGTCATTTTATTTTTATGTTGTTTGTGGAAGGGAACATAGTAAGTGTGGTGGAATATGCCAGTCGTATGTAGAAATATAGGTTTAGTAGTGCTGTAATTGCTATGAAGGTAGGTAGGATAATGCTATTGTTTTTTGTCATTTCTTGAATAATTATTCATTTTGGCATAAATCCTGATAGTGGGGGGAGTCCTCCTATTGATAGGAGGGTAATGAGAATTAGAATAGTTATGATGGGTGTTTTGTTTCATGTGTGTGATAGTGATAGAGTGGTTGTGGTTGAGTTGGCTATAAATAGTGTAAATATGGTGGAAGTTATGATGATGTAAATGATTAGGTTTAGTAATGTTATGGTGGGATTGTATGGTAAAATTGCTGTTATTCAGCCTATGTGGGCAATTGATGAGTAAGCTATAATTTTTCGTAGTTGGGTTTGGTTTAATCCTCCTCAGCCTCCGATTATAATGGATAGAATTGATAGGGTTAAGATTATATTTAGGTTGATGGATTGGGATACTTGGTAAAGTACCGATATGGGTGCTAGTTTTTGTCATGTAAGTAAGATTAGGCCTGAAGATAGAGGGATGCCTTGTGTTACTTCTGGGACTCAGAAGTGGAATGGGGCTATTCCTAGTTTTATGGCGAGGGCTATTGTTATGAGTATGGAGGCTGTTGGGTTAAATAGTTTTATTACGGTTCATTGGCCTGAGAATATTAAGTTGATGATAATGGCTATTATTAGTAGTATTGAGGCTGTTGATTGAGTTAGGAAATATTTAGTTGATGCTTCTGTGGCTCGTGGGTTGTGTTTTTTTATTATAATAGGAATGATGGCGAGTATATTTATTTCAAATCCGATTCAGATGAGTAGTCAGTGGGAGCTAATTATAACGATAATGGTTCCAAGTATTATAGTTATTAAGATAATAATGAGAGTGATTGGGTTTATTAGTACGGGAAGGATACAAACCAACATTTTCGGGGTATGGGCCCGATAGCTTAATTAGCTGACCTTACTATTAGAATTTGGTGTAATTGGGAGCACGAAGAGTTTTGAGTTCTTAGGAGTAGGTTCAATTCCTATAGTTCTAGAAATAAGAGGATTTAAACCTCTATAATTTACTCTATCAAAGTAACTCTTTTGTCAGACATATTTCTTATGTTTGTGGGGGGATACTTGATAGGAGAATAGGTAGAGATACATGTCATATGCATAGGGCTAGCGTTAGGGGTAGAAAATTTTTTCATAATAAGTGCATCAGTTGATCATAGCGGAATCGGGGGTAGGATGCTCGGATTCATAGGAAGGTCATTGTGAGTAGTAGTGATTTGATGATAAAGTTAATTGCGTAGAGTTCTGGTATGTATGGGTTATGGGATGCTCCTAGGAAGAGGGTTGTTGTGAAGATATTTATTATAATAATGTTTGCATATTCTGCTATAAAGAATAGGGCGAATGGTCCTGCGGCGTATTCTACATTAAAGCCCGATACTAGTTCAGATTCTCCTTCAGTAAGATCAAATGGTGCTCGGTTTGTTTCTGCTAGTGTTGAAATGAATCATATTATTGCTAAGGGTCATGCTGGGAAGATTAGTCATACTTGTTCTTGTGTAATGATTAATGTAGAGAGAGTGAAGGATCCATTTATTAGTAAGATTGATAGTAAGATAATTGCTAGTGTAACTTCATATGAAATTGTTTGTGCTACTGCTCGTAGGGCTCCAATAAGAGCGTATTTTGAGTTGGAGGCTCAGCCTGATCAGAGGATCGAGTATACGGCTAAGCTTGATATAGCTAATATGAAAAGGATTCCTAAGTTTATATTGATGAGGGGATAGGGTATGGGTAGGGGGATTCATATAGTTAAGGCTAGGGTTAGGGCTAGGATGGGGGCTAGAATAAATATTGAGATTGAGGATGTGGCAGGTCGTAGGGGTTCTTTAATGAAAAGTTTGATTGCATCGGCGATGGGTTGGAGTAAGCCATATGGTCCTACAATATTTGGGCCTTTTCGGAGTTGTATGTAGCCTAGGATTTTTCGTTCAACTAGTGTAAGAAAAGCTACGGCTAGAAGAATGGGGATAATAAGTGTTAAGATGTTGAGTATAAACATTTTGTTAAGGAGAGGATTTGAATCTCTGAGTATAAAGGTTTAAGTTTTACGCAATTACCGGGCTCTGCCACCTTAACTGGGCCCTTTTCTAGGGCAGGTATTGTTTGTGAGGTCAATTGAGATAAAGTCATTGATTGATTTAAGGCGCTTTGTTGAAGTTGGCCTTATTTCTCTTGTCCTTTCGTACTGGGAGAAATACATAACAGATAGAAACCGACCTGGATTACTCCGGTCTGAACTCAGATCACGTAGGACTTTAATCGTTGAACAAACGAACCTTTGATAGCGGTTGCACCATCGGGGTGTCCTGATCCAACATCGAGGTCGTAAACCCTATTGTCGATATGGACTCTTGAATAGGATTGCGCTGTTATCCCTAGGGTAACTTGTTCCGTTGATCAAGTCTTTGGATCAATAAACGATAGTTTGATTTGACTTGTGGGTCTAGTCTTTAAAATCGTTCGGAGGATTTTTTGTTCTCCGAGGTCACCCCAACCAAAACTGCTAGTCCATAAAGAGTGTTGTTATCCCTTAATGGTTAAGTTTATTTTCTTTGGACTAGTTAGTTAAAGCTCCATAGGGTCTTCTCGTCTTGTTGGTTTATTCCCGCCTCTTCACGGGAAGGTCAATTTCACTGATTGGAAGTAAGAGACAGTAAAACCCTCGTGTGGCCGTTCATACAAGTCCTTATTTAGAGAACAAATGATTATGCTACCTTTGCACGGTCAGGATACCGCGGCCGTTTAACGTCTAGTCACTGGGCAGGCAGTGCCTCCAATACTGGGGATGCTGGAGGTGATGTTTTTGGTAAACAGGCGGGATTTGTGTTTGCCGAGTTCCTTTTACTTCTTTTAATCTTTCCTGGGTGCACTCCTGTGTTGGATTAACAGTATAATTAATAAATTATTTATTGTTGGGTTATTTTTATTTACTGTTAACAGTCAGAGTATTATCAGATACTGACTTAAACTTGTGCAAGGAGAAAATATTTCTTGTTACTCATATTAACATTATTGCTTCTATTTAGTAATAGAATAGTCCAGTACTAGGTCTAGGAGTTGGTTATATTGTTGTTGGGATTAGTATTGTTTTTATTGTTGAGCTTTAACGCTTTCTTAATAGATGGCTGCTTTTAGGCCTACTATGGTGTTGTAAGATCTTACTCTCTAGTGAAGGTTGTACCCATTTCTAAAAGGCTGTACCTTTTTAGACTAACTTTTAAAGATACAGTGAGATTTGTTTATATTTTTTGGTATCTTTAAAGCTGAACTAAGATTCATTTTCTGGACAACCAGCTATCACCAGGCTCGTTAGGCATGTCACCTCTACTTATAGATCTTCTCACTATTTTGCCACATAGATGAGTTGGTTCTAATAAACTGTCTATAGGTAGCTCGTCTGGTTTCGGGTTACTTAGCTGAAATTCGTTTTGTTAAGTTTTTTGCTCGTTAATTCATTATGCAAAAGGTACAAGGGTTAATCTTTGCTTTTTTGTACTTTGATTATTTTCTTTCATCGTTCCCTTACGGTACTTTCTCTATAGCGCCATGTTTAGAATTTCTATCTCCTATACTTTAATAGGGGTAAATGTTTTGTTTTAGTATGTTTTGGTTATTGGATTGAAGAGTGGGGGTTTGGGCTAGGCATAGTTCAAAACATTCACAGTACACGAAATCTTCTAGGTGTAAACTAGATGCTTTAATTAAGCTATGTCTTGGTTTGTCCAAGCACACTTTCCAGTATGCTTACCTTGTTACGACTTACCTCCTCTCGTGTAATTGGTGCATGTAAATAGGTTTGGGTGCATATATTTACTTGAGGAGGGTGACGGGCGGTGTGTGCGTGCTTCATGGCCTGGTTCAACTAAGCACTCTATTCTTAGTTTACTACTAAATCCTCCTTTGGCTGTTAGTTTCATAATGGCTTTCGTATTAAGTTTTCTTGGATAGAAAATGTAGCCCATTTCTTCCCATTCCATAGGTTACACCTTGACCTAACGTTTTTATGTGTTATGATTGAGCTTACTTTTGTTCCTTTTCAGGGTTTGCTGAAGATGGCGGTATACAGACTGTATTAGCAAGGATTGGTGAGGTTTATCGGGGTTTATCGATTATAGAACAGGCTCCTCTAGAAGGGTGTAAAGCACCGCCAAGTCCTTTGAGTTTTGGGCCGTTGCCGGTAGTACTCTGGCGAATAATCTTGTTTTTGCAATTATTTATGTTTAGGGCTAAGCATAGTGGGGTATCTAATCCCAGTTTGGGTCTTAGCTATAGTGTGTCAGTTGTCGTAGAGTTACTTTCGTCACTTATTTTTGTTATAATTATGGCTTTTTACAGCTTAATTAGGATTTAACTCTATTTGGTGTAGTACTTTAACACGTTTTACGCCGTGTTCCTGTTAGCTTGGGTTAGTCGTATGACCGCGGTGGCTGGCACGAGATTTACCAACCCTAGTTAATATGGCTTAGTCGAACTTTCGTTCATGGCTTAAATTTTGTCACTGCTGTTTCCCGTGGGGGTGTGGTTAAGCAAGGCGTTATGAGCTACAGGGTGTGTGCTTGATACCTGCTCCTCTTAGTCCTGCTGATTCGGAGGGCGCTACTCACCGGGGTGCGGATGCTTGCATGTGTAAGTCTATTGAAAGTTAACAGGAAGGCCAGGACCAAACCTATGTGTTTATGGAGTTGGTATACTCATCTAGGCATTTTCAGTGCCTTGCTTTAAATTTAAGCTACATTAACCATGTAGTATGTAAGCAGACCCAGGCACCTATATGTCTATCTTGTTTGGAGTGTGAATTTGAGTATTGGGGGTGAGATAAATTTATATTGATACTTAGGGGGAAGTATGTTAAAAATGGTGGTTAATATTTAAGAGGGGGGGGGGGGAAATATAATAGGTATGTCCTGTAACCATTGACTGAAATGCCCATGCCTACCATTATGGGGATGCTCAAGATGCAGTTAAGTCCAGCTACAATTTATGCTCCGGGTCGGGGCCTTTGACGGCCATAGCTGAGTCCAAGCATCCCCGAAAATTAAAAAATACCAAATGTATGACAGCACAGTTATGTGTGAGCATGGGC
This sequence comes from Budorcas taxicolor, assembly GCF_023091745.1. NCBI lineage: Eukaryota > Metazoa > Chordata > Mammalia > Artiodactyla > Bovidae > Budorcas > Budorcas taxicolor. The sequence continues at coordinate 9,856 of NW_026292396.1, forward strand.
TGATTAGTAATTAGTCCATCGAGATGTCTTATTTAAGAGGAAAGAATGGGCGGTTTTAGATGAGATGGCCCTGAAGAAAGAACCAGATGTCTGATAAAGTTCATTAAATAGCTACCCCCACGATTAATGGGCCCGGAGCGAGAAGAGAAATCCCTGCCAAGCGGGTTGCTGGTTTCACGCGGCATGGTCGGTAAGCTCGTGATCTAGTGGACGGGATACGCATGGTGACGAGGATAGATTTGACTTTATGCGCTATGTACGATCTAAGCAGGAAATGTCCTATGTACTATAGATAATTTTTATTGTACTTGCTTATATGCAAGGGGAAAATCATTTAATGTACTATATACATATTATATCTTTATTACATTAATTATGATGTACATGCTTATATGCATGGGGTAGATCATGTAATGTAATATATACATAGTATGTCTTTATTACATTAATTATAATGTACATACTGCACACAAAGTAGGTCATGTAGTATACTGCATTTATGTATGTTTTTATTATATTACTTCAGTGTATATATTCATACATATAGGATGGATCATGTGGTGTGCTAGACGCATATCATGTTTACATTGTATGAGTGTTAGTGGGTATGTTTGGGCAAATGACATGGTGTGTCTGTGTGTAGTACTCGTACATGTGTCTATTGAGGTGAGTTATTAAGCATGTTGTTACACGTGCAAGCTTATAGAGTGGGAGATTTGTGTCGTATGTTTAAAAATTTTAGCGGATTTAATACTGGGGAGGTTCTTAGTGTTTTTGGGGGTATATCAATAGACGCAATTAATAGTGGTTCAGGGAATAGTTTAAGTAGAACTTCAGCTTTGGGTGTTGATGGTGAGGCTATCGCTTCTTCCTTGAGTCTTAGGGAGGTTAATTGTTCTCCTTTTCTGGTTTACAAGACCAGCGTATTAATTTTACTACAAAGACTTGTCTTCATTTCAGGAGATTGTTTTCGATGGTGCTGGCTAGTGGTATTATTGCCAGGATGATGAGGAAATATATGATGGATGCTAATTGTCCGATGGTGATGTAGGGGTGTTCAACCGGTTGTCCTCCGATTCATGTAAGTGTTAATAGGTCTGCTATTAAAAGTCAGAATATGCATTGGCTGATTGGTCGGAACATTATGCTTCGTTGTTTGGATGTGTGGAGGAAGGGTACGAGTGTTAAGATCAAGATGGAAAGGACTAAGGCTAGGACTCCTCCCAGTTTATTGGGGATTGATCGTAGGATTGCGTATGCAAATAGGAAATACCATTCTGGCTTAATGTGGGAGGGTGTACTGAGTGGGTTTGCTGGAGTATAATTATCCGGGTCTCCGAGTAGGTCGGGAGTGAATAGTACTAGTGATATGAGGATGAGGATTAATAGTATGATGCCTAGGATGTCCTTGATGGTGTAATAAGGGTGAAATGGAATTTTGTCTGTGTCTGATGGAATTCCTGTGGGGTTGTTGGATCCTGTTTCGTGGAGGAAAATTAAGTGGATTATGGTGAGAGCTACAATGATAAATGGGAGGATGAAGTGGAAAGCGAAGAATCGGTGTGAGGGTGGCTTTGTCTACTGAAAATCCCCCTCAGATTCATTCAACTAGGTTGGTGCCAATGTATGGGATTGCCGAGAGGAGGTTGGTAATGACTGTTGCTCCTCAGAATGATATCTGTCCTCATGGTAGGACATAGCCTATGAATGCTGTGGCTATTGTTGTAAATAGGAGAATTACTCCGATGTTTCATGTTTCTAAGAAGGTATATGATCCGTAATATAGGCCTCGTCCTACATGCATAAATAGGCAGATAAAAAATATTGATGCTCCGTTTGCGTGCATATATCGGATGATTCAGCCATAGTTTACGTCTCGACAAATGTGGGTTACAGAGGAGAATGCTATTGTTGTATCGGATGTGTAGTGTATTGCTAGGAATAGGCCTGTTAAGATTTGTAGAGCTAAGCAAGTGCCTAGGAGGGATCCAAAGTTTCATCATGATGAGATGTTTGATGGAGTTGGGAGGTCAATGAGTGCGTTGTTTACGATTTTTATTAGTGGGTGAGTTTTTCGGATGTTGATCATTAGTGTTCTTGTAGTTGAATAACAACGATGGTTTTTCATATCATTAGTCATGGTTAGATTCCATGCAGGAATAATGATTATGTACATTGTATTTATTTTAAGTGTAATTTTTGTGATGGGCTTTGTAGGGTTTTCTTCAAAACCTTCGCCTATTTATGGGGGGTTGGGATTGATTGTGAGTGGTGGGGTTGGGTGTGGTATTGTGTTAAATTATGGTGGTTCTTTTTTAGGTTTAATGGTTTTTTTAGTTTATTTAGGGGGTATAATGGTGGTTTTTGGTTATACGACAGCTATGGCTACTGAGCAGTATCCTGAGGTTTGGGTTTCTAATAAGGTTGTTTTAGGAACGTTTATTACTGGTTTGTTGATGGAGTTTTTTATAATTTACTATGTGTTGAAGGATAAGGAGGTGGAGATTGTGTTTAAGTTTAATGGTATGGGGGATTGGGTAATTTATGATACAGGGGATTCTGGGTTTTTTAGTGAGGAGGCCATGGGGATTGCTGCTTTGTACAGCTATGGTACTTGATTAGTTATTGTTACTGGTTGATCTTTATTAATTGGTGTAGTGGTGATTATAGAGATTACTCGTGGAAATTAAGTAGAATTGTGCTAGTGAAAATCGTAATTAGGAAGGAAAGGAAATATAATTTAATTAAGCCTTTTTGGTTTGTGATTATGATAGATGTTTTTATTTGGGTTAGTGAGATGGTTTTTGGTATAATGGTTTCTAGTCAGGTTAGGTCTAGAAGGGAGGATGCTGATTTTTGGCTTATTGTTAGATTTATATAGGGGGTTAAGCGGTGTATGACTGTGGGATAATATCCTAGTAGGTTAGAAAATTTGAATATGTTTGATGGGTAATTGAACTTTAAGTAGTGGGTTATGTTGTTAATTTCTAGTGCTAGAATAAAGCCTAGGATTGTAATTGTTAGGGCGGTGATTTTTAGGTAGTAGGGTATAGTTGTTTGGGGAATGGTTGTTGGGGGGATGTTGTTAGAAATGATGAATCCTGCGAAAAGACTTCCGATTAGTAAGCGTTTAATTGAGTTAATTAGGAATGGGTTGTTTTCATTAATAGAAATAAGGGTTGGGAATCGGGGTTGTCCTAGGAGTGTGAAGAAAATAATACGGGTACTGTAGATAGCTGTGAAGGAGATGGCGATTAGTGTTATTAAGAGGGCTCAGGCGTTGGTATATGACGTGTTGGCGGATTCAATAATTAGATCTTTGGAGTAGAATCCGGTGAGGAAAGGTATTCCTGTTAGTGCAAGGCTGCCAATAATAAGGGCTGTTGCGGTGAATGGTATGGCTTTAAATAGGCCTCCTATTTTTCGAATATCTTGTTCGTTATTTAGATTGTGGATGATGGAGCCGGAGCATAGAAATAATATGGCTTTGAAGAAAGCGTGGGTGCAGATGTGAAGAAGTGCTAGGTGAGGCTGGTTAATTCCAATTGTTACTATCATAAGGCCGAGTTGGCTGGATGTAGAGAAGGCGATGATTTTTTTAATGTCATTTTGGGTGAGGGCACATATTGCTGTAAATAGTGTGGTAATGGCTCCTAGGCATAGTATAGTAGATTGGATGAGTTTATTGTTTTCTGTTAATGGATAAAAGCGGATTAGTAAGAAAATACCTGCTACTACTATTGTACTTGAGTGGAGTAATGCTGAGACAGGTGTCGGACCCTCTATTGCGGAGGGTAATCATGGGTGCAGGCTAAATTGTGCGGATTTTCCGGTTGCGGCTAGAATTAGTCCTATTAGAGGTAGATTTGAGTTCTCTGGTTTTAGTAAGAAGATTTGTTGAAGGTCTCAAGTGTTGAGGTTAATTAGGAATCATGCTATTGCTAGGATAAATCCGATGTCGCCAATGCGGTTATATAGGATTGCTTGTAGAGCTGCTGTGTTTGCGTCTGCTCGTCCGTATCACCATCCAATTAGTAGAAATGATATAATTCCGACTCCTTCTCAGCCAATGAATAGTTGAAAGATGTTATTTGCAGTGACGAGGATGAGTATTGTGATAAGAAATAAGAGTAAGTACTTAAAAAATTGGTTGATGTTGGGGTCGGAATGTATGTATCATATTGAGAATTCTATGATGGATCATGTGACGAATAGTGATACTGGGATAAATATTGTCGAGAAGTAATCTATTTTGAAGCTGAGAGATAGTTTGAGGGTTTGGATGGTTAGTCAGTGTCAGTTTGAAATAATTATTTCTTGTCCTGTATGAATAAATATTATAGTGGGAATTATACTAGTGATAAAGGCGTATGAAATGGTTGTTTTTACGTAAAGTGGGTAATTGGTGAATTTGTGGGTGCTAAGACTAGTTGTCATGATGGGTACGGTTAGTAGGATTAGGGTAGTTAGTGTGAGGGATGGGAACAGGTTTATTACTTTTATTTGGAGTTGCACCAATTTTTTGGTTCCTAAGACCAATGGATAACTGCTATCCTTTAAAAGTTTGAAAAAGCCATGTTGTCAGGCATGGGAGCATAGAATTAGCAGTTCTTGCATACTTTTTCGGTAAATAAGAAGGTGATAGGCTTCTATTGTTAGATTCACAATCTAATGTTTTTTTAAACTATATTTACAGTATAGGGGTCCTAGGATAATTTTTGGGTTTAGGGATAGAAGCAGTAGTGGTAGTATGTGTAGTGATATGAGTGCATTTTCTCGTGTGAAGGAAGGTGAAATGTTATTGATATGATGAGTGTATTTGCCCCGTTGTGTTGTGATTAGTATATAGAGGGTGTAGAGAGTAGTGATTACTATGTTAAGTCCTATTAGAATAATTGTGATATTAGATCATGAAAAAGTCGATATTACTACAAATAGTTCTCCGATTAGGTTGATTGTTGGGGGTAGAGCCAGGTTGGTTAGACTTGCTAGGAGTCATCAGGTGGCTATTAGTGGAAGAAGTGTTTGTAGGCCGCGGGCTAAGATTATTGTACGGCTGTGAATTCGTTCGTAGTTAGAATTTGCTAGGCAGAAAAGTATAGAGGATGTAAGGCCGTGGGCAATTATCAGGGCGGTGGCTCCTATGTAGCTTCAGGGTGTTTGGATTAGGATTGCAACGATGACAAGTGCCATGTGGCTAATAGAGGAGTACGCGATGAGTGATTTCAGGTCCGTTTGACGAAGGCAAATTGAGCTGGTTATGATTATGCCTCATAGTGATAGCATGATGAATGGGTATGCTATAAAGTCGGTGATTGGATCTAGGAGAAGCGTAATTCGTAACATGCCGTATCCTCCTAGTTTTAGTAGGATTGCTGCAAGAACTATGGAGCCTGCAATTGGGGCTTCTACGTGGGCTTTGGGTAGTCAGAGATGAAGTCCGTATAGTGGTATTTTTACTATAAAGGCTATTATGCATGCTAGTCACATGAAGGTGTTGGATCAGGAGCTGGGTATTGGTTGTACTCAGTATTGTAGAATTAGGAAGTTTAGGGATCCTATTGTGTTTTGAATATAGATTAGTGCAACTAGTAAGGGTAGGGATCCTGCTAGTGTATAAAACAAGAAGTAGAGACCGGCATTTAGGCGTTCTGTTTGGTTCCCTCATCGGGTAATAATAATGAGTGTGGGAACTAGTGTTGCTTCAAATATAATATAAAAGAGAATTAGTTCTGTAGCAGAGAATGTCATAATTAGAAATAGTTGTAATAGGATTAGTATTGAGATGAAGAATTTTTTTCGGGCTGGGTTTTCTTTTGATAGGTGATGCTGGCTAGCTATAAGTATTAAGGGGAGGAGTCATATGGTTAGAATAAGTAGTGGTGTAGATAAGGAGTCGGAGAAGAAAGTTAATGAGAAGTTGAGGCTGTTATCGCCAAATTGGTTTATAAGGAGTAGGCTTGTAAGGCTAATTAGTAAGCTGTGGAGTGTGGAGTTAATTCAGATTATGTTATTTTTTGATAGCCAGGTTAGGGGTATAAGTATTATTGTGGAAATAATGTATTTTAGCATTGTAGCAGATTAAGGTTTTGTACGTAGTCGGTGCCGTATGTGTTTGATACCATTACTAGCAAGGATAGGCCTAGTGCTGCTTCGCAGGCTGCGAAAACTAGTAGAATAATGGGTATTATACTGGCTAAAGTGAAGTGTGAGTTTAGGATTATTAGGGTAGCTATAACGAATAAGGACAATATTATTCCTTCCAGGCATAGGAGGGAGGATATTAGGTGAGATCGATACATTAGTAATCCCGTGAGAGATACTATGAATGCTATTATAATATTTATGTATACGAGGGACATTTGGTACTTATGAGTTTGATCATAATCTAATGAGTCGAAATCATTTATTTTGGTTTAAACTAAGTACCATATTCGGTCCATTCTAATCCTTTTTGGGTTCATTCATAGGCTAGGCTTGTGGCTAGTAGGAAAATTAGGAGAAGGGATATAGTAAGCATTGTGTTAAGGTTAGTTGTTTGTGAGGCCCATGGTAGTGGTAGAAGTAGTGCAATTTCTAGATCGAAGAGGAGGAATGTGATAGCTACTAGAAAGAATTTTATGGAGAAAGGAAGGCGAGCAGATCCTATGGGGTCGAATCCACATTCGTATGGGCTTGTTTTTTCTGAGTATACGTTTAGTTGGGGGAGTCAGAATGCGATGGTCACGAGCAATGTAGCTAGTGTAAAGTTAGTTAGGAGGGTAATTATAAGGTTTATTGTTCTTTTTCGGGTTAGGCCGAAGCTAACTGATTGGAAGTCAGTTGTACTAATTAATACTAAAAGAACATGAGCCTCATCAGTAGATGGAAACATAGAGGAAAAGTCATACTACGTCTACGAAGTGTCAATATCAGGCAGCGGCTTCGAAGCCGAAATGGTGATTGGAGGTAAAGTGAAATTTTAGTTGGCGGAGGAAGCAGACAATTAAGAAAGTAGATCCAATAATGACATGGAGGCCGTGGAATCCTGTAGCTACGAAGAAAGTTGAGCCGTAAACTCCGTCTGAGATTGTAAAGGGAGCTTCATAGTATTCTGATGCTTGTAGAAGTGTAAAGTATACGCCTAACGTAATGGTGATGAATAAGGCTTGTAGCATGTGGTTACGGTTCCCTTCTATGAGGCTGTGGTGGGCTCAGGTAATGGAGACTCCTGAGGCTAGAAGGACAGAGGTGTTGAGTAGTGGGACTTCTAAGGGGTTAAGTGGGTGAATGCCTGTTGGGGGTCAGCAGCTGCCTAATTCGGGTGTAGGAGCAAGGCTTGAGTGATAGAAGGCTCAGAAGAAGCCAGTGAAGAATAGGACTTCGGAGACGATGAAGAGGATTATTCCGTAGCGAAGGCTTTTTTGGACAGCAGGAGTATGGTGGCCTTGAAAGGTACTTTCTCGGATTACATCTCGTCATCATTGGTATATTGTAAGTATGTTTGTTGTTAGGCCTAGGGTCAGTAGAGCTGTTGAATTGAAGTGAAATCACATGATGAGGCCAGATGTTATTAGGAGGGCAGATAGTGCTCCTGTGAGGGGTCAGGGACTTGGGTTTACTATGTGATAGGCGTGGGTTTGGTGTGTCATTATGTATTGTCGTGCAGATATAAGCTAACTAGGAGGGTGAATACGTAGGCTTGAACTATAGCTACTGCGAATTCGAGGATTGTTAGTAGAGCTAAAATAGTAAATGTAATAAGTGCTGTTGTGGTATTGATATTTAATAATGCAAGGGTAGCTCCTCCGATTAAGTGAATTAATAAGTGCCCTGCTGTGATGTTGGCTGTTAATCGTACGGCAAGGGCTACTGGTTGGATGAAGAGGCTGATGGTTTCGATAATTACCAGTATTGGGATTAGTGGGGTAGGTGTTCCTTGTGGTAGGAAGTGGGCGAGTGATGCTTTGGTTTTGTTGCGGAAGCCTGTAACTACGGCCCCTGCTCATAGGGGAATAGCCATGCCTAAATTTATTGATAGTTGTGTGGTTGGTGTAAATGAATGGGGTAATAAGCCTAATAAATTTGTAGACCCAATAAATAGAATTAGGGACATTAATATCAATGTTCATGTTTGTCCTTTGGTGTTGTGAGTGCTTATTATTTGTTTTGACATGAGTTGAAGTGCTCATTGTTGGAGGGAGATAAGGCGGTTATTAATTAGTCGGTTTGATGTAGGAAATAGTAAGCTAGGGAATATAATGACGAGAGTAACAAGGGGGAGGCCTAGAATTACAGGGGTAATGAAAGAGGTAAATAGATTTTCGTTCATTTTGTTTCTCAAGGGGCGTCTTGTTTTGGCGTTTTTGTTGTTATTAATTTTGGGTTATAGTAGAAATCGTGTTTTGAGATTTTTAATTGGAGAACAATAAAGAGGACTAAAAATATTGATAGAATTGTCGTGAGTCACGTTGATGTGTCTAGTTGTGGCATGTCATCAAGGAGAGTGTTGTGCTCTCGGTCTTTAACTTAAAAGGTTAATGCTGGCATAGCTTCTTGATGACTTATAACATTGATGCAGATCACTTTTCAAAATATTCTAATGGGACTAGTTCGAGAACGATTGGTATGAAACTATGATTTGATCCGCAGATTTCTGAGCATTGGCCGTAAAATAGGCCTGGACGAGTTGATATGAGGGTTGTTTGATTTAAACGGCCTGGAATTGCGTCTGTTTTTAGTCCTAGAGAGGGAACTGCTCATGAGTGTAAAACGTCTTCGGAGGAGATTAGTATTCGAATTGTTATTTCTATAGGTAATACAGCTCGGTTATCTACTTCTAGTAATCGTAGTTCTCCAGGTTTCAATTCTGATGTTGGAATTATATAGGAGTCGAAGCTTAAGTCTTCATAGTCTGTGTACTCATAACTTCAGTATCATTGATGTCCTATGGTCTTTACTGTGAGAGATGGGTTGTTGATTTCGTCTATTATGTATAGAATTCGTAGGGATGGGAGAGCAATTATAATCAGAATAATGGCTGGTAGAATGGTTCAGATTGTTTCTACTTCTTGTGCGTCTATGGTGCTGGTATGGGTTAGTTTTGTTGTTAGTATCAGTAAGATAATATAGAGTACTAGTGAGCTAATTAGGAAAACAATTATCAGAGTGTGATCGTGAAAGTGTAGCAGTTCTTCTATGATGGGTGATGTTGCGTCTTGAAAGCCTAGCTGTACGGGATATGCCA
>NW_026292397.1:0-19038 GCF_023091745.1 Budorcas taxicolor
TAACATAGTGATAGGATTACAAGACTGTATTGGTGCTATTGATGGTACTCATGTCCGTACAAAAGTGTCTATTCAAGAGGCTCCTAAATATAGTAGTAGGAAATATTATCCTACCCAAAATATTTTTGCTGCATGTACATTTTACTTACGGTTCACTTATGTCTTACCCGGATGGGAAGGATCGGCATCTGACTCAAGAATAATAAAAAATGCACTTACAGAGAAGATAAGCTTAGAATTCCTCCAAGTAATTACTTTAAATCAGGTAGAGCCACTGGTGACCATGTTGAAACAACCTCTGAGATCGGAAAAAGAATGAGTTCCGCACCTGAAGAAGAGTTCTTCGAAACCATTGATGGTATTGAACACTTGGTGTCTACAAATGAAGTGACAATAGCTGTTTTTGATTGCTGCAATGTTGATAATGTTGAGCCTATGATGTCTTCTGAGTTTCATAAAATTGTGGAGTTCAAGGAAAAAAACAAGAGGATTAAGAGGTCGAAGAATGATATAGAACCTGATAATATAAAAGAAGCATTTACCATTGTCACTAATGCACTTAAAGAGGGAAATTATGTGATGGATAAATCTACATCTGCACAAAGACTTCCCATGCCAGAAGATGAGTTTTGGAAACTTTTAGTAGACCTAAAAATTGATCAAGATTTGATGAAGAAAGCTTATTATTTCTTGTTGAGAGACCTGAGAAGGTGTGAGCACTACTTGGATGTCCAATGGATGTGCGCAAGGATATATTACTGATGAGTTGGTTGATTAGTATTACTACTGTCATGTCCTATGTTATTTTTGGTGTAGTAAGTATATATCTTGTGTTTGTCCAATACTTTTTTGGTGCATTGAACATGTAATTACCTTCCTAGTCCTTTGTTCAATGTTCTTTTTGGTGTATATAACATGTATCTCAACATGAATAAGCATGTATTTCTAGCTATTGTTTTAAACTTATGGTAGTGCATTGGAACAATTTTTTGGTCTCTAATGATGATGATGATAATATATGTACAGGTTCTTTATATAATGGCCGCCTATGATGATGATATTTTCTATTTGGTAATATACGTATTGCATTAGAACAATTTTTTTGGTCCCTGATGATGTTGTATTATATGTCATAGTTGATTTTAATGAAAAGGTTGGTTGTCTGTTGTACAAGTGCAACCAATGTTTTTTTTTTTTTTGCTCAAGAAGTGCAGCCTTTAATATAGGAGGGTTGATTGTGTATATGAAGACATGGCTAGAAACTTCGAGTTGAGCTGCTTGTTTTTTGGTGCCTTTAGTTGTTGCAACTTCTTTTTTGGTGACTCTATGAAGATATGGCTAAAAACTTGTAGTAGCACCTTCACGCCAACACTTATACATGAGCAGATTGTGAGACTATGTATAGCAAAAAGAAAAATATGGAATTGCTTATTAAAAATGTTAATTTTATAGTTGAGTATAAAAAAGGTATTTAAGTAATTTTTTTATTTAAAATTGTCATTTCCTTTCCTTTCCTTCTCCAATCTAAACAAAGAATTATAAAAACTTTTCCTTTCCTTTTCATTATTATTTTATTACAATCCAAACAAGGAAATCTTTTTCCTTTCCTTTTCTTTATTTTTCTTCCTCTACTTTCATTTCCTTTTCATTCCTTTGTGCAATCCAAATAGTATGTAAGTTTAGGCATACACTACAAGAAAAATAGCTTAAGGTGACGGCCAAAATCTGTAGCCTAGCAGTAGCCAAATTGGGAGGGGCGACCGCTAGGTAATGGAATCCCGTCCGTAGTAAAAAGGCCCGTAGCCAAATTAATATTCCGTAGTCCATCCGTAACCAATTCTGGATATTAATTTGTATTTATTTTTTATACCTTCCGTAACAAATAGCCGTAGCCCATCCGTAGCCAACTAAAATTATGAATTTTTTTTTATTAATTATTAATATCCGTAACAAATCCGTAATCATTTCAGTCGTAAATCTACCGTAACCCACGGCTACGAATTAATATCCGTAAAATATCAGTAACCAGCTATTTAATAACCAATCCGTAGCCAACTAAAATTTTGTTCTTTTTAATTAATTATTAACATTCGTAACAAAACCGTAACCATTTTGATCGTAAATTGGACATGGGACTACAGATTGGTATCCGTAAAATTTTTATAATCCCCTATTCCGTAGTCAATCCGTAGCCAATTGTCGCCATTTCGTTAATTAAAAATTAAAAATTAATTTACTCACGACCGTAGCCATTCCGTAGCCCAACTTTTGTAGCTATTACATTGCCAAACATCCGTGACTAATTCGTTGCCCAACTATCCGTAGCTAGTCTGACGTTAATGAATTATTTAATTTAAAAAAATTATAAAATAAAAATATAAAATAAAACAATTAAATTTATAAAAAAATATATATATAAAATCCAATATACATATTAATATTAATAAAAAAAATTAATATTTACAGTAAATTTAAAAAATTTACAAAAAAAAATCTAAATTCTATGCAAATCACTATCAGTTTCAAGACTTCAAGCTGTGAAAATTCCCCTTCTATGTACTCTAATATGCTTCCAACATAACTCCTCCCCAACTCTTCAAAGAAACCAAAGCCTGATAAGTGGAATTCAAAGAAGCCAAAGCCGGATAAGTGGGATCACTTAAAAAATGTTCTTCAGTGGTGAAGAAAAATAAGCTAGTTAATTAAGCATACTTGTGTCTTTCTTTTTTCTTCCAACTCTTCCCCGTCAGATCCAGTGTTGTACTCCAACTCTTACCGGCGGAACTCATGGATATTGCTAATCAAATCATCTCACTAAAAAGTTATAAACATACAAAATCATCAGGAAGCAAAACATCACAAACAAGAAAGCAGAGAAAATAATTAGGATAATGTATGTATAAGCAAGTTAAACCTCCAAGCTCTTACCCCACCCCACCCCACAAGGCCTTCAAAAAAGAAAAGGCAAAGGAAAAAAAGATATCTTAGAAAATCATCTACCAACAAGTCAAAAACAGCAATATCAAGCTCAGTAACTAAACAATTGGCAGTAAAAGCATGCATATGGAAACCTGTTAGTATCTAAGCAGTTGACATTAACCTCATATGGAAACTTTTCAGTAAATATATTGGTCATGCTTATATACATGGCATCAAAAGACTCGAAATATATATGTTAAATCACCTCCTCATTTCGACTGCCCCTCCAAAACAAGCTTGACATCTTCTGACTTGAAGGAGGCTATGACATAATCTACGAATTGAGGCCATGAGCCCTCAATTCAATCATATCTCTCTGTATACAGTGACGGGAAAAAAAAATAAAGCTGAAGAGGATAGATATAAATTTTTTTTTACCAAGGCATCACAAAAGATTGCTCAACAATTTCACGAATCTTCATAAAGCATTGATTAGGATATCGCCTTCTTATCATTAAGAGGCTTTAGCAGTAGATACAAACAAAATAATCCAGCATATCACGAGGTAGTTCACTAAAGAAGCTTCATAATTTGAAGGTCAGAATCCTCACCACAAATCACCATTACTCAAGGGATTAATTGTCATTGCATTTTTTGGCACATGCTTATACCAAGAAAGAAAGTAGAGACATCAGATATCCGATAAGCAGACAACCGTAACTTCCCATTTGGCCTAATTTTATCTAAGATCTCACTGCCATAATCAATAATTTTACAGTCTAACTCTCATATTTTATAAACAAATTATCTCTTTGCTAAAGGTGATCCATAGATTTTCTGAATGAACCATGTTCCACTACTTATGTTTATCCTCTAAAAAAATCCTATAATTAGAAAATAAAGGGCATCTTTGTAAGATCTGTTCATATTCATTGCTAAAGCCTAGAAGAGAAGCACAAATTATATGAATGAATCCATAGCATACTTATTGATATAAGTCGAGTTTCGCATATTTATATATTTAAATTAGACTTTGTTGCACACAATTTGAGCTTATTTAATAAGTATTAAGTGTATTAATTTGTTTATAATTTATATAAGACTTTTTCACATATTTCAAGGCTAAAAAGTTATTTGTTCGTGAGAAAAGTAATTAAATATGAAGATCACAGGGACATGTAGATCAAAAGTTGAAATGATGAAAGAGCAATTGGAGCAACATCTCGAAGAATTGGATGAAAAAAAGAAGGGATAAATTTTTTATGAAGATTTATTAAAGACTTGAAGAAATAAAGCAAAAAGGAAAACAAAAGGGAATGCAAGAAAAAAAGAAAAGAAAAAAATATATAAAAGACCAAAGCTTGGCCGTTGGACAAGAAAGTCCAAAATTGGACTTTGAAAGAAAAAAGTAAATGCTAGGCCAAAGGACAATTTTGCATACAATGGATAGAACAATCTGCAGCATAACTCAGTTTGCAACATCATTGATTTGGTACCAATTAAGCACTGACATAAAAAATTATGATATAACTGAAAAATCCATCAAGAGACCTAAAGACCAAAATACTCATTTAGATATTCTAGAATCCCTGAGTTGTGGTCATTCTCAAGAAGAATCGAACCAAAGCCATCACCTACCATAAAGAGAAGAGTTCATTTCTATGACACCAAATGAGCACACAAAAATTGTAAAAGACAAGTGCACAACTGCATATGTTAATATAGGCATTACGTTGTGGATTTTCTGCAGATCTAAGAGTGTATATCAAATCACTACTTTTCTTATCACATAGGTAGCCTTAATCTTCTGTAAATCCAATAGCAACTCCAACAAATTAGCGTATTATTCCATTGATATAAATACAACATTACTACACCAATATACCATGCAATTAGTAAAATGATCAATAAATGAAACATGAAGACACCCAGAGAAGATTTGGTATTTTAATTGATTATTGGGATGATATTGGAATGAAGAATAGTGACGGCAGACAAGTGACATCTTTCACAAAGTATCCCTTGCTAATCCAATCATGAGACTATATTTTGAATTCAACTGACAGTTAATCTCAACTTAATCAAAATTACCAATTTTTCTAAATAGAACAGTTAGATTAACCACAACCACGACTCATGAAGCAACACAAAACCCATCTTTGTGATATACTTATTCATTCCTCACATAGACAGCATACGTATAAACACAGACTTCCAATTTCAAGAATAGACATTATATGATGCTTGTATTTCAATGATTAACCATAAGCAAGACTGGAAAGAGGTGCAATTGTAGTGATGCGTGTAAAATTAACAACAACAAGGACCAAATGAAGCAAATTACAGTCTTAATTTCTTACTTGGCATGATTAATTATCGAATTCATGCCAAGTGCTTACCCAAATTGCAGTCTTCAGATTATGAACTTCAAATCCATCTAATTTAATTATCGAATTCAAAACGTAAACCATTAGTGCTTACCGAAATATCCGGTGACAGCTTCAACACGTCCCATACAAGGCAATTCTTATACTCTACTCTTTAAACCTGCAAAGGTTTTATAAAAGCCTCAGTAGCGTACACTAGATCGGTATATACATAGCGCCTAGCTGCTAGAACAGAGACAACATAATAAAAATAAGGAAAAATGTTAGATCTTCATTCCAAAGCATGCCCGTTACTATGAACTCAAGAAAAACAGTGAATGATGAATACGATGCTTCTTGAGCATATTCATCATACCCCAATAGTGAGAAGATACTTTCTTTTCCTCCCATAAGCACAGAAAGTCTCGTGTAAGAAATTACCTTTTACAAAATGTTTTCCAAATAAAAACTACAGAAGATGCAAAAGAGAATAGATAACACAAAGAAAGATAACGTGATGCACAATAGTTCAAACTAGAAATCAGGACACCAAAATTCTTAGTAACACTCTACCAATGAGAAAAAATACTCCTTTTACCAAAATAATATATTGAGCGCATATACCAGTGAAAGGAGAACGGAGAACCTTGTTATTGTTGTAAAAAAAGAAAAAAGGGATACCTCGTTTTCGCCATATTTCTCACGATACTGCTTCTGAACAATGGGGCTAAAGAAAAGTGAAGCTTTGTACATGAGATACGATGTGTACTTCCTAAGATTCAACACCACGAAATCAAAAATCTAACCCACCACGCTGGTTATGAAACAGGAAACAGGAAACAGGAAACAAGAAACAATAGTCAGAAAAAAATTAAGCCCTAAATCCATTTAGGGTCTTTATTATACCTAATCAGAAACCCCAAATCGATTTAGGGTTTCTGATTGGGTTTTAGTTAGAACCCTAAATATTTAGGGTTCCTAACTAGAGTTTCTGAGTGGGTTTTAATTAGAACCCCAGTTATTGCATACCACAGTTAGATTTTTCATTCGCATTGAGCCTTCAAACATAATCCATCGAGACTGTTAGTACGAGCGTCAACAGCTTGAGGATTGGAATGATATACGGTGTAAGGATCATATGCGGAGGCGTTTTGTCGTTGATAGTGAGAAGCTTGAAGCGGAGGCATTTTGGGATTTTGGCATGTTGAGTGTTCGGTGTTGGGGCTTGAAAGATGAGAGAGAAAAAGCAAGAGAATCAAGTCTTTTAAGACCCATAATTTTTTTTTATAAAAAAAATAGATGGCCTGCCGGACGAGGGCACCGACCAATCGGCAACCTCAACCGGCTGCGAGATAAAGAGTTAGCCTAACTCTTTGTCCCAACCGGAAGAGATCGTCGGCCGGCCGGCGCCTTCTTCCGGCAAAACCATTTTTTTAAACTATATATATTTATATATTTTTTAATCTATATATATATATATATATATATATATATATATATATATATTTATATTTAGATCTCCCTAGAAACCCTATTGCCTTATGCTGGAAAGCCACAAAAATTATAAATTGCATCAAGCCAAAATGTAACAATAAATATCTTCATATTTTGGTTAAAAAAATATCTATGTATTTTTTAATTAAAAATATTAATTAGCTCCTACTAAAAAAATATACTTATATAGTTATAAAATTATTTATTTTAGCTCCATTTAAAAGATTAAGTGACAATGATATTTTAGTAATATTATTCATTCAATTTTAATGATAATTTTGTTATTTAAAAATTTTACTACGTTAATATTAATTGAGAACAAGTTAAGTTCGATTTAAACGGTTATCGATTTTCTATGAGATTTCTCTATAAAAGTATGCACCCTAATAAAATACGGACCAAATTTATTTTTATTTAGAAAACTAACATCTCAAGTGAAGTTTACTACGTTATATGTGTAATTAAAATTCCGTAATTTAAATTAAAACTGATAAACCTCATTTTTTTTTTTAAAGTCTGTATCCCATCCGTGACAATTGGCTATGAATGGACTACAGAAAAATGGAAATCCGTAGCCCATCCGTAACCAATTGCCACGGATGAGCTACGGACCACTAATAGTATGAATTTTAACTTGTTAATAGGTGGGAACAACGTATTAAAGCATATTTATATCTTTATATTTGTAATGTTTATGAAGTTTAAACACAATGTGAGAGTTTTTGGATCCCTAGATTGAACGTTTATTAACATTAATGCAATATTAAGTGAGGACATGATAACTTTGATTTAAATGGCTAATGAGTTCATATGAGATTTTTCTATTAAAATACGCACGCTAATAAAATACGGACCAAGTTTATTTTTATTTGGAAAACTAGCATCTCAAGTGAAGTTTACTACGTTGTAGGTATGATCAGATTTTCGTAATTCAAATTAAAAACAATAAACCTCATTTTTTTTTAAAGTCCGTAGCCTATCTGTGGCAATTGGCTACGGATGGGCTACGGAAAAATGGAAATCCGTAGCCAATTGTCACGGATGGGATACGGACCACTAATAGTATGAATTCTAACTTGTTAATAGGTAAGAACAATGTATTAAAGCGTATTCATATCTTTATATTTTTCATGTTTATAAAGTTTAAACACAATGTGAGAGTTTTTGGACCCATAAATTGAACGTTTATCAACATTAACGCAATGTTAAGTGAGGACATGATAAGTTCGATTTAAACGGCTAATGACTTCGTAGGATATTTCTCTATAAAAGTACGCACGCTAATAAAATATGGACCAAGTTTATTTTTATTTGGAAAACTAGCATCTCAAGTAAAGTACTACGTTGTAGGTGCAATCAAAATTCTGTAATTCAAATTAAAACCGATAAACCTCATTTTTTTAAAAAGTCCGTAGCCCATCTGTGGCAATTGGCTACGGATGGGCTACGGAAAAATGGAAATCCATTGTCCATTTGTAGCCAATTGCCACGGATGGGCTACGGACTACTAATAATATGAATTCTAACTTGTTAATAGGTAAGAACAACGTATTAAAGCGTGTTTATATCTTTATATTTTTCATGTTTATGAAGTTTAGACACAATGTGAGGATTTTTGGACCCTTAAATTGAACGTTTATTAACATTAATGCAATGTTGAGTGAGGACATGATAACTTCGATTTAAACGGCAAATGACTTCATATGAGATTTTTCTATTAAAATACGCACGCTAATAAAATACGGACCGAGTTTATTTTTATTTGGAAAACTAGCATCTCAAGTAAATTTTACTACGTTGTAGGTGTAATCAAATTTCCGTAATTTAAATTAAAACCGATAAACCTTATTTTTTTTTAAAAGTCCGTAGCCTATCCGTGGCAATTGGCTACGGATGGGCTACGAAAAAATGGAAATCCGTAGTCAATTGCCACGGATGGGTTACGGACCACTAATAGTATGAATTCTAACTTGTTAATAGGTTGGAACAATGTATTAAAGCGTGTTCATATCTTTATATTTTTCATGTTTATAAAGTTTAGACACAATGTGAGAGTTTTTGGACCCCTAGATTGAACGTTTATCAATATTAACGCAATGTTAAGTGAGGACATGATAAGTTCGATTTAAACGGCTAATGACTTCGTAGGAGATTTGTCTATAAAAGTACGCACGCTAATAAAATACGGACCAAATTTATTTTTATTTGGAAAACTAGCATCTCAAGTAAAGTTTACTACATTGTAGGTGCAATCAAAATTCTATAATTCAAATTAAAACCGATAAACCTCATTTTTTTAAAAAGTCCGTAACCCATTCGTGGCAAATGGCTACGGATGGGCTACGGAAAAATGGAAATCCATTGTCCATCCGTAGCCAATTGCCACGGATGGGCTACGGACTACTAATAATATGAATTCTAACTTGTTAATAGGTAATAACAACGTATTAAAGCGTGTTTATATCTTTATATTTTTTATGTTTATGAAGTTTAGACACAATGTGAGAGTTTTTGGACCCCTAGATTGAACGTTTATTAACATTAATGCAATGTTAAGTGAGGACATGATAACTTCGTTTTAAATGGCTAATGACTTCGTATGAGATTTTTCTATTAAAATACGCACACTAATAAAATACGGACCAAGTTTATTTTTATTTGGAAAACTAGCATCTCAAGTGAAGTTTACTACGTTGTAGGTGCAATCAAATTTCCGTAATTCAAATTAAAACCAATAAACCTCTTTTTTTTTTTTAAAGTCCGTAGCCTATCCGTGGCAATTGGCTACGGATGGGCTACGGAAAAATGGAAATCCGTAGCTAATTGCCACGGATGGGCTACGGACCACTAATAGTATGAATTCTAACTTGTTAATAGGTAGGAACAACGTATTAAAGCGTGTTCATATATTTATATTTTTCATGTTTATGAAGTTTAGACACAATGTGAGAGTTTTTAGACCTCTAGATTGAACGTTTATCAACATTAACGCAATGTTAAGTGAGGACATGATAAGTTCGATTTAAACGGCTAATGACTTTGTAGGAGATTTCTCTATAAAAGTACGCATACTAATAAAATACGGACCAAGTTTATTTTTATTTGAAAAACTACCATCTCAAGTGAAGTTTACTACGTTGTAGGTGTAATCAAAATTCCGTAACTCAAATTAAAACTGATAAACCTTATTTTTTTTTAAAGTCTGTAGCCTATCCGTGGTAATTGGCTACGGATGGGCTACGAAAAAATGAAAATCCGTAGCCAATTGCCACGGATGGGCTATGGACCACTAATAGTATGAATTCTAACTTGTTAATAGGTAGGAACAACGTATTAAAGTGTGTTTATATCTTTATATTTTTCATGTTTATGAAGTTTAGACATAATGTGAGAGTTTTTAGACCCCTAGATTGAACGTTTATTAACATTAACACAATGTTAAGTGAGGACATGATAACTTCGATTTAAACAGCTAATGACTTCGTATGAGATTTTTCTATTAAAATACGCACGTTAATAATATACGGACGAGTTTATTTTTATTTGGAAAACTAGAATCTCAAGTAAAGTTTACTACGCTGTAGGTATAATCAAATTTTTGTAATTCAAATTAAAACCGATAAACCTCATTTTTATTTGAAAGTCTGTAGCCTATTCGTGGCAATTGGCTACGAATGGGCTACGGAAAAATGAAAATACGTAGCCCATTCATAGCCAATTGCCACAGATGGGCTACGGACCACTAATAGTATGAATTCTAACTTGTTAATAGGTAGGAATTGTGACGCCCGAGATTTAGCCATACATATAATTACTGTTGCATCCCTTGTTTGCGCATTTATTTCTGTGCCTTACTAACTGACTTTTATGACTACTATTCACTCCGTTTTTAAACTGCCTTCTATTAGTTAATTAGCATTTTTATTAAATCATATTAATTATTAAAGTAATGAGAAAAATGTGCATTTGAGCTAGAGGCGATAGGAGAGCTCGTTTAGAAAATGACTTTTGTAGTTGAATGAATAGTGTTACGTAACTAACTTAAAGATTTAATTATCTAGCACACATGTATCACCTTAGGCTCGTTTATAAGCTTTCAACGCGCATTTTAGAAGCCACTTAAACACCCAAACTTGACCCCACCCAACCATATGCCTTATATATCAACTTTAGCTCATAACTTAGCAAAGAAAAAAAAAAAAAAAGCTGAAAACACTGTGCTGAACCCGACAGCTCCAAGGGAAGAAAAGAGGGAGATTTTGCTCACCAAGCCTCCAATCCAAGCCTCTCCAAGCCTTGAGCAACTAGTGTAGGGTGTTTGCAAGGTCCCTAAGTGCTCCTACGCGTATTGGTGAGGGATTTCACGGCTTGTTTTTGCATTTTTAAATAGTTGTTCATTTCTTGATTTGTTGAAAATATGATTAAATGCCATTGTAATTGTTATCTATGCTATTATACCATGTATATGAATGCTAGAGAACATATTTGAGCCATCGTTTCGCAATTTAAACGGTTAGAATCGTTAGTTTGAATTTTAGGGTGAATAGTGACGTTTTTCTAGGGTTTTACGTAATTGCTCGAATTAGCTTGATTCAATGCTTCTAATAGACGCCTTAGGTGCTAGTGAAGGTAACCTAATAGCCCCGTGCACTTGCATTGTCCTTAAATCGCTTAAAATGGAAAATAGCCGACTTTAACTTGGGGCTTTTGGGGTTAATGCGAATCCGGGTGGATTCGGGCTTCAATTCTAGTATCCTTAAGTTACCTAGGTGCTATAGAAGCCTTGATGTCCCTTGTTTGAAGCCCCGACGATGTATGTGTAGTTTAAAGCCATAAGAGGGAAATTGGGGCTTTCGGGGTAATCGCGGGCATTTGAATGAGTTAGAGGGTTGAGAGGGTACCTTGAGGGATTGTTAGAAGGTTGGGAGAGTTCCCTTTGATAATGCAATTATTAACTTTGGTTTGGAAGAGAAATAGTTTGTAAAATAAAGGGGTTTAAGCGCAATTTCGGTTGTCTCACATTTCTAAACCCACGGCATGTCTTCTTGAGTGTTTATATGTGATATTAAGTTGATTTGGAGCTTTTGGTATAATTCTATGCTTAGCTTGCATATGTTCCTTTGTAAACTGCTTACTAGCCTCTATAATTGCTTCTATCCTAATTGCATCGAGGTCAACCTACTTTGTTGATCCTCCTATGTGTTAATGCTTATATTATTGCTATTAACTTGCCATTGTTAAGTGCATTGCATAGTGGTTGCGCAACCATAGTGTCAGGGGTGGATGTGTTGAATATCGGTTGGGCGGCAGAGGGCTTGCCGGTGGATATTCAAACTCCGTGCCCTATTCCCTCATTCGCCTGGTCCGGAGATTGCCAGGGGATGTTGGGTCGTAGGATTCGGGGTACATTCGGAGTACACCCACTGGAGTGATTGGGGTTATGCCGGCTTATCGTGATCGTGCTCGTGGTTCGTGGATCGTGATTGAAGACCTGTGAATTGGTGTATAGGGGATTGTGTGAAATGTATCATTTTTAATGTGTGGATTACTTAAGTTATCATTGGTTCTTGAATTGTCTAAGTGATATTGCTGTATAATTGTATTATCTGTTGCATTGCACGCCCCGGGACTATATCCCTCACTGGGCAACAGTGGTTGCTCATACCTCGATATCTGTTTCAGGAGACGCTGAGGGTGATCCCCAGCTTGTTGAATTAGTTGAGGAAGAAGAAGTTCAGATTGAGCCTTTACCTTAGTTGCTGTGCCTGATAACTTGAGGTGGTTAATGAATTTGCTGCTATGTGGAAGATTCATCTGATTATCTTATGTACTATTTTGTAGCCCAAGGGCTATGTATATGCTTGTTGTATAAGTTGAAGACTAGTTGGTTGTGTTGTAACTTTGAAAGCCTATGAACTGTAATAACTTATGAACTACTTCTATTTGCTTTGCTTGCTTGGGAGTGAATGGCTTAAAGTAGAAATGTTTGATCTTTCAATTATGTTTAATTGATTTCCTAGAATGTCATGATTATAAAACTATGTTGATAACAAGTTCTCGCATGCTTGTGTGTTTTGGAACTATTGTGTACCATAAGGCTTGGATGGCCTTAGAACTTTATTGTTTAATTAAGAAAAGCTTGTATTGTATTGTTGGGACTTTGTTTGAGTGATTACAGGGTTTTAGAATGTCCACGGTACAGGGGAGACTCTGTCCGTGTGTCGGGTCCGGACTTAACCTTTAGCCTGGGGGTTGGGTCGGGGCGTGACAGGAATAACATATTAAAGCGTGTTCATATCTTTATATTTTTCATGTTTATGAAGTTTAGACATAATGTGAGAGTTTTTGGACCCTTAGATTGAACGTTTATTAACATTAATGCAATGTTAAGTGAGGACATGATAAGTTTGATTTAAATGGCTAATGACTTCGTAGGAGATTTATCTATAAAAGTACGCACGCTAATAAAATACGGACCAAGTTTATTTTTATTTGGAAAACAAGCATCTCAGGTAAAGTTTATTACGTTGTATGTGCAATCAAAATTCCGTAATTCAAATTAAAACCGATAAACCTCATTTTTTTTGAAAGTTCGTAGTCCATTCGTGGTAATTGGCTATAGATGGGCTACGGAAAAATAGAAATTCATAGTCCATCCGTAGCCAATTATCACGGATGGGCTACAGACCACTAATAGTATGAATTCTAACTTGTTAATAGGTAGGAACAACGTATTAAAACATGTTTATATCTTTATATTTTTCATGTTTATGAAGTTTAGACACAATGTGAGAGTTTTTGGACCCCTAGATTGAACGTTTATTAACATTAATGCAATGTTAAGTGAGAACATGTTAACTTCGATTTAAACGGCTAATGACTTCGTAGGAGATTTCTCTATTAAAATACGCACGCTAATAAAATACGGACCAAGTTTATTTTTATTTGGAAAACTAGCATCTCAAGTGAAGTTTACTACGTTATAGGTGCAATCAAAATTATGTAATTCAAATTAAAATTGATAAAACTCATTTTTTTAAAAGGTCCGTAACACATCCGTGGCAATTAGCTACGGATGGGCTACGGAAAAATTGAAATCCGTAGCCTATCCGTAGCCAATTGCCACAAATAGGCTATTGACTTTGTTATTTTTATTTTTCCCTCCGGTCCTTCATTTTTTATGGACATTTTTTTGAATAATACGTAGTTCGTAGCCAATCCGTGACTATTTGGCCACCGCATGGCTACGGAATTTGTTATGATTTTTGTTGCCGAATTAATTAAATAATCCATAGCTAGTCCGTAGTAAATTTGTCACGGCTAGGCTAGGGAATATTATTTTTATTTTTTTTGTAATTAAAATTATTGTCCGTAGCCAATCCGTAGCCATTTCAACGGGGCCTAAATTGGCTATGGATGGGCTACGGAATAAGTTGCCCGTAGCAATTCCGTAGCCCATCCGTAGCCAATTTACTACGGAAAAAATCTGTCGCCCAAATCCGTCGCTCGTGCGCTGTTTTCTTGTAGTGATACAAGAATCCTATTCTTTTATGATGTGTGATTTGAGGAAACGATGATCTCAAGATTGAAAAATTACAGATGATGGTTTGGGCACACAAGCAGTGGCTGTTTATCCTATAAGCACTATATAATATATAAATATACAAATTCCAGTATACATGATTTTGCAACACAATATATATAAACATAATTAGCAGCAAAATCATATACTTGTTTAAGTCATGATAAAAGCGAGTTGTAATCGTTACCCGATTACTGACGAGGTCTTCCTCTCCCTGCTCTATCCAGGATCAACTACCGTTTATAAGAACAGTTAATTAGGGCAAGAGTAGGAGAAGGGACCTAGCCATATATTTATAATTATTCTAACAGGCCCTCTCATAAAAGGCTTAGTTAGAATATACAGGCCTACACACAATTAACCGTATACGGACTTATGAGGTGGATTTAAAACAATATGATCACAACCCAGTCCATGAATCAGATATTCAGTCTATTTTGTAAAACCAAAAATAAATAACGGTAGCCCACATAATAGAGAAATATTCTAACAGTCTCCTACTTGGGCAACGTTAATTGTTTAATTTATTTGTAAAAAATTTTGAAAACGTTTATTAGGCTGAATAGTAAACTTAATGTGGCCACAATTTTGAAAACACTGATTCACAAAACAACACCTTGAACACAATCTTGTCCAACAATATTATCAAATATTGAATCATAGCGATCGTAGTGTTCCATATTGACACAGGACCTTCTATGGTTACAAATGCCAACAACCCTATTGACATGGATCAATATATGAAAGTGAAGTAAGAAAGTAGCACCAACATGTGATCAAATGTGCTCTTTCTTTGTCAGTCCTCAACATGAGTTCCCTAAAATTGGCGATCGATATGCCAAGGAAATCAACCATTCATATCCTCCCAAAATGGTAGTATTGGCCAAAGGAAATAATGTATATCTCTGATCAAAATAGTGGCCTCATGGAGATATTTAAACTCAATAGATGGTCTTATCAATATGGATACCAAACCAAGACTTTCAATATACATATGAGTATTCACAGAATAATCAAGTATGTTATAAAAATAAACAATATGTTATTCCACAAATGCACAAAAGTGCGAAACAAAAACACACAATAATGAGAATATTCAACAATGCATGAAAATGCAAAACTCCCACTAATCAATAGCATCAAAAGACAGTAAAACACTAATATGTAAAACCAATACCAAGCCTAGTGCGCACTTGAACATACATCAAGCTCTCAATAACACTAGCATATGGTACACATCTCATGGATCTCTTTATGTCATAGACACAATAATACCCATATCTCAACATGTTATTTAAACATTATGATCTTAAAACTCTTATTAGAAGATCAACAAGCATTGAATTTGTTTTATATTCTTAGTAACAATGTCTCCCTTTTCTTGTTAAATCCATGACAGTTGTTCATAAGGAAAACTAGATTAGAATATAGGTGTAACTACAATAGCTCACAAAATAAGTTGTATTAGAGACCTAAGTATATCATCATAACCTCCTCTTCGTGCAGAGGGAACAACATATTATAATTATCCGAATCATAAAGGTGAATAAGAGAAATACACAACATTCAAGAAGTTAATCACTTCTAGGCAGATAAATCCCTCTAGAGCATGCATTATCTCAACCAATAGAGCATGCACAAGCTCATAAATAAATCTCCTTTCGGTAGAGAAATTTTTTTGACTATACATCTTCACTATCACTATTCATCCACCCGAAAGTAACACACACAATGACCCCCTTTGGGTAGGCTATTGTATGTATTAATCTGGAGAATACAAGGAATGTATATCGAGTCTTATTTTCTTTCATAAAATATGGGAAATCTATTTAGAACATAAAACTCACATGCTTGACTTATAACTTCAACAACATTTATACTGGGATCTATACTTCCAATAATATTCACATTATATCCTCTGAGTAGAAACCCTATAAAAATATTTTATAAAGAAGTATCATAAGGCCTACAGTTCTCCATATTAAATCATTTAAGAACTCGATCAATATAAGCCTTTTGCGATAGACACCAAAGATCACGAGACCTATCTTAGTGTATCTGGATACTAAGAACGAAAGGGTCTATCTAAGATCTTAAGTCTTAGTAAAATACTAAACTCATGAAATATGCCCATATTATTTATAGTTTATCAAAATGTCCTCAACATACAATATTAGGAAAACAAACTTATTCCCACTAATCTTGAGGTATATTGCTTCAATGTATAGACACATCTTCAAAGTCTACAAACAGTGTTCTCCTTATAAGAAAGAACAAACTCCTCAATAGAAAAACCCTAGAACAGGAAAATAGTTTAAGCTAGGTTTTTCTTCCCAATCAAGGTTCAATAGGAGTTTTAGGGACAAACTTGCTAATAATACGGTTAAGAGTATAGGAAGTTGTTCTAATGGCTTTACCCCCAAAAAGGTATATTAGGCTAGTGACCATCCTGTCGGTGGAACTTTAAAGATATATTAGATGTAGATGGAGATGAGGAAGTTCAAATTGAGCCATTGCCTTGAGTGATTGCTTGTTGAGGTTGGTTTTCTTGGATGGCTTGTGTGAAGAATGTGCTACTATTGTGTTATACTTGTAGCATATTTTGAGACCTGAGGGTCTTGTATGTATTGATGTTAGTCTTGAAATATTGTAATTTAAAGTTGGAGTTTTGTATGATTAAGTAGTTAAATGTTGGCATGTAATAACTTTAAAGCTTTACTTTATTGCTTAGATAACTTGCTTGCTTGTATGGTTTGGTTGGAGATTGGCGGAATGACTTAAAATATAAGAAAGTTAAATAGATTAGATTAAAGTGGTAAGATAAGCAGATTTATGACATAGAATTTCAATAGTTAATGAAATGCATGCTTGTATGTTATATCATGCTATAATAGAAAGGCTCGGATGGCCTTGTAGACTTAGGAAGTTATGAAATATGTTGTGTATTGTCTTTGTGGCTATTTCTTCTATGTGCATGTAACTGGTTAGTCCACAGTACAGAGGAGACTATGTCCGTTTATCAGGTCTGAACTTACCCTTTTAGCGTGGGGTTAGGTCGGGGCGTGACAGGTATCCTCCCTTCGGAGTTCTTGCCATTGCTCTAATGAAGCCAAACTTGAATCAGTGATTGAAGTGTCATTGGATAGTGTCTATCCAACTAATGATATTTCAAATAAGTGTAGCTTAACTTAATCAAAACTGCAATATGACCATCCCTTCGGTGGAATATTGTGAGTAGGATTAAGACACTAAGACATCCAAGTAGTTTAAGGGTTTAACTGCTAATTTTAGAAGTAGATGTCAAAAGTATGAATGTTTACTTTCCATTAATAATCATACATATCAGATAACTCATAAATTGATTAATTGTATAATATATTCAGAGATGTCGAAAGGTTCTTTTAGCTTACTCGCCAGTATTCTCAATGAGAATAAGCTAACTGGTCTAAACTACATGGACTGGAAAATGAACTTAGATATTATACTCAATGCTGAAGAGTATAATTTTGTTCTTACAAACCCCTGCTCGTTAGTCACTTCTGCATCAGGCAAGGAAGAGCAAGAGTTAGAACGACAATGGTTAAAGGCCGATAAGATGGCTAAATTCTATATCTTAGCCTCCATGTCGAACGTGCTCTAGTCTCAGCATGAGGGAATGGAGACTGCAATTGATATCATGTATTCTCTTGTTGACATGCTTGCTAACAAAAGCAGACCCACAAGGCAAGTTGCTATTAGAACCATCATAAACACTAGAATGGCTGAAGGTTCGTCCGTCAGAGATCATATGCTCAAGATGATAGACAACTTTAATATTGCCGAGATTCTGGGTGCCGAAATTGATGGGGAAAGCAAGATTGACATGGTATTGGAGACTTTGCCAGAATTATTTGCTCGCTTTAAGCTGAACTATAACATGGGCAAGATGCTCATGAGCTTACCTTAGTTAATGAATAAGCTCCAAGTTGCAGAGGCTATAATGAAGCCCAAGGGACATATGTTGATGGCCCAGAATGCTTCTGGACTTGCCCCAAAGGGTAAGAAGTTCAAGAAGAAGGGAAACTGATCGCGTCGTTTTGCGCTCAAAAATAGTAAGGTTAAATGATTGCAAATATTGCTTATCTTGAATTACCTCTAGCTGTGGCAAGTAAAGGGTGATCCACAGAGATTGGGTTATCAAATTAATTTAAATCCTTAATTTAGAATTGTTTGACTATTTCCCGTCACGGATAAGTTTGATTAAGTCCAAAAGTCCAAAAGTCCAAAAGTACAGAAGTACGAAAAATTAAGTCCAAGAGATGTCCACAAAATGTCCAAAGATACGGTAGTAACAAGGTCCAAAAGTGAATTAAACAAAGGTACAAAATTGAAGAATTACAACACTTAATAATACAATGAAAATCCAAAGGGTTAATGATTCAGGGTGGTTATAGCTCGGTATAATCAAGTACAAAGTTATTGATTCAGATTAAAAGTTAAGTCCTTCAGAAATAGGGCTACAAGCTCCCACTACTGAAATGAGCCTTTAATTACATAAGTGAGAAGATTAATTAATTAGCAAGACTGGATGTGTTGGTACAACCTAACGATATCCAATCTCTCAATTATTCTTTCACTTATGTAACTTGGAGGTGTCGGTACAACCAGACTAGCATCTATCCGAGGTAGTCTCGTATT
>NW_026292398.1:0-92444 GCF_023091745.1 Budorcas taxicolor
GACGGGAGAGGAATCCCGAGAGGTCCCCTAGCAACTCGCATGGGGACTGGCCTTTCCTGAGGCCACCAGAGCGGGTCCCTGAGGTCCCCGCCGTAACTCGAGAAGACCTGCCGCAACTCGAGAAAATCCAGGAGGTTCTCCCCTCCAGGCGGGATGAGGCCCATTTCCGCTGAGGCGTCTCGAGGCTGATCACACCTCACCTCTGGAACTTCGAAAGGGTCCTTCACACCCTTGGTGCAAATCAAGAAGTTCCCCGACCTAGCCGTCTCCACTCGAGAGGAATCACGAGGGTCCCGCCCACATCCAGAGGAGCCCCGTTTCGGCCTCGTAGCTCGAGATGAGGGATCCTTTCCCTGCTTCGTCGGGAAAGAGTTCCCGGCGTTCCCGTCGCATCTCAAGAGGAGGCCCTCTCAACAGGAACGGCGAGAGGAACTCCAGGGTCGTGCCACCATTCCAAGAGTCCCCCAGATGTCTCAGTCCATTCCAGAGGAACCTCTTTTCCCTTCACCGGCTCGTCTTTCACGCCGAGGATCGACTCCCACCAAGGTGGCACGTGGCACAGCCCTGTGGGAAAGCCTCGTGGGAAAGCCTCGAGGGACAGCCTCGAGGGAAAGCCACAGATCCCTTGATCCACGTGACAGGAAGCGTGACACTACTGCTGCAGCTCGGGAGGAAAGCGCACGTGCATGCCCCCACTCGAGACGAGGCCTGACTCCCCTGGGGAGACTCAGAAGCACCCCAAGATCCATGGCAACACTGGAGAGGAATCCTCAGGTTCCGGCCCCGACTCCACACAAGGACTGAGGCCCCGGCATGGACGGGAGAGGAATCCCGAGAGGTCCCCTAGCAACTCGCATGGGGACTGGCCTTTCCTGAGGCCACCAGAGCGGGTCCCTGAGGTCCCCGTCGTAACTCGAGAAGACCTGCCGCAACTCGAGAAAATCCAGGAGGTTCTCCCCTCCAGGCGAGATGAGGCCCATTTCCGCTGAGGCGTCTCGAGGCTGAACACACCTCACCTCTGGAACTTCGAAAGGGTCCTTCACACCCTTGGTGCAAATCAAGAAGTTCCCCGACCTAGCCGTCTCCACTCGAGAGGAATCACGAGGGTCCCGCCCACATCCAGAGGAGCCCCGTTTCCGCCTCGTAGCTCGAGATGAGGGATCCTTTCCCTGCTTCGTCGGGAAAGAGTTCCCGGCGTTCCCGTCGCATCTCAAGAGGAGGCCCTCTCAACAGGAACGGCGAGAGGAACTCCAGGGTCGTGCCACCATTCCAAGAGTCCCCCAGATGTCTCAGTCCATTCCAGAGGAACCTCTTTTCCCTTCACCGGCTCGTCTTTCACGCCGAGGATCGACTCCCACCAAGGTGGCACGTGGCACAGCCCTGTGGGAAAGCCTCGTGGGAAAGCCTCGAGGGACAGCCTCGAGGGAAAGCCACAGATCCCTTGATCCACGTGACAGGAAGCGTGACACTACTGCTGCAGCTCGGGAGGAAAGCGCACGTGCATGCCCCCACTCGAGACGAGGCCTGACTCCCCTGGGGAGACTCAGAAGCACCCCAAGATCCATGGCAACACTGGAGAGGAATCCTCAGGTTCCGGCCCCGACTCCACACAAGGACTGAGGCCCCGGCATGGACGGGAGAGGAATCCCGAGAGGTCCCCTAGCAACTCGCATGGGGACTGGCCTTTCCTGAGGCCACCAGAGCGGGTCCCTGAGGTCCCCGTCGTAACTCGAGAAGACCTGCCGCAACTCGAGAAAATCCAGGAGGTTCTCCCCTCCAGGCGAGATGAGGCCCATTTCCGCTGAGGCGTCTCGAGGCTGATCACACCTCACCTCTGGAACTTCGAAAGGGTCCTTCACACCCTTGGTGCAAATCAAGAAGTTCCCCGACCTAGCCGTCTCCACTCGAGAGGAATCACGAGGGTCCCGCCCACATCCAGAGGAGCCCCGTTTCGGCCTCGTAGCTCGAGATGAGGGATCCTTTCCCTGCTTCGTCGGGAAAGAGTTCCCGGCGTTCCCGTCGCATCTCAAGAGGAGGCCCTCTCAACAGGAATGGCGAGAGGAACTCCAGGGTCGTGCCACCATTCCAAGAGTCCCCCAGATGTCTCAGTCCATTCCAGAGGAACCTCTTTTCCCTTCACCGGCTCGTCTTTCACGCCGAGGATCGACTCCCACCAAGGTGGCACGTGGCACAGCCCTGTGGGAAAGCCTCGTGGGAAAGCCTCGAGGGACAGCCTCGAGGGAAAGCCACAGATCCCTTGATCCACGTGACAGGAAGCGTGACACTACTGCTGCAGCTCGGGAGGAAAGCGCACGTGCATGCCCCCACTCGAGACGAGGCCTGACTCCCCTGGGGAGACTCAGAAGCACCCCAAGATCCATGGCAACACTGGAGAGGAATCCTCAGGTTCCGGCCCCGACTCCACACAAGGACTGAGGCCCCGGCATGGACGGGAGAGGAATCCCGAGAGGTCCCCTAGCAACTCGCATGGGGACTGGCCTTTCCTGAGGCCACCAGAGCGGGTCCCTGAGGTCCCCGTCGTAACTCGAGAAGACCTGCCGCAACTCGAGAAAATCCAGGAGGTTCTCCCCTCCAGGCGAGATGAGGCCCATTTCCGCTGAGGCGTCTCGAGGCTGATCACACCTCACCTCTGGAACTTCGAAAGGGTCGTTCACACCCTTGGTGCAAATCAAGAAGTTCCCCGACCTAGCCGTCTCCACTCGAGAGGAATCACGAGGGTCCCGCCCACATCCAGAGGAGCCCCGTTTCCGCCTCGTAGCTCGAGATGAGGGATCCTTTCCCTGCTTCGTCGGGAAAGAGTTCCCGGCGTTCCCGTCGCATCTCAAGAGGAGGCCCTCTCAACAGGAACGGCGAGAGGAACTCCAGGGTCGTGCCACCATTCCAAGAGTCCCCCAGATGTCTCAGTCCATTCCAGAGGAACCTCTTTTCCCTTCACCGGCTCGTCTTTCACGCCGAGGATCGACTCCCACCAAGGTGGCACGTGGCACAGCCCTGTGGGAAAGCCTCGTGGGAAAGCCTCGAGGGACAGCCTCGAGGGAAAGCCACAGATCCCTTGATCCACGTGACAGGAAGCGTGACACTAATGCTGCAGCTCGGGAGGAAAGCGCACGTGCATGCCCCCACTCGAGACGAGGCCTGACTCCCCTGGGGAGACTCAGAAGCACCCCAAGATCCATGGCAACACTGGAGAGGAATCCTCAGGTTCCGGCCCCGACTCCACACAAGGACTGAGGCCCCGGCATGGACGGGAGAGGAATCCCGAGAGGTCCCCTAGCAACTCGCATGGGGACTGGCCTTTCCTGAGGCCACCAGAGCGGGTCCCTGAGGTCCCCGTCGTAACTCGAGAAGACCTGCCGCAACTCGAGAAAATCCAGGAGGTTCTCCCCTCCAGGCGAGATGAGGCCCATTTCCGCTGAGGCGTCTCGAGGCTGATCACACCTCACCTCTGGAACTTCGAAAGGGTCGTTCACACCCTTGGTGCAAATCAAGAAGTTCCCCGACCTAGCCGTCTCCACTCGAGAGGAATCACGAGGGTCCCGCCCACATCCAGAGGAGCCCCGTTTCCGCCTCGTAGCTCGAGATGAGGGATCCTTTCCCTGCTTCGTCGGGAAAGAGTTCCCGGCGTTCCCGTCGCATCTCAAGAGGAGGACCTCTCAACAGGAACGGCGAGAGAAACTCCAGGGTCGTGCCACCATTCCAAGAGTCCCCCAGATGTCTCAGTCCATTCCAGAGGAACCTCTTTTCCCTTCACCGGCTCGTCTTTCACGCCGAGGATCGACTCCCACCAAGGTGGCACGTGGCACAGCCCTGTGGGAAAGCCTCGTGGGAAAGCCTCGAGGGACAGCCTCGAGGGAAAGCCACAGATCCCTTGATCCACGTGACAGGAAGCGTGACACTACTGCTGCAGCTCGGGAGGAAAGCGCACGTGCATGCCCCCACTCGAGACGAGGCCTGACTCCCCTGGGGAGACTCAGAAGCACCCCAAGATCCATGGCAACACTGGAGAGGAATCCTCAGGTTCCGGCCCCGACTCCACACAAGGACTGAGGCCCCGGCATGGACGGGAGAGGAATCCCGAGAGGTCCCCTAGCAACTCGCATGGGGACTGGCCTTTCCTGAGGCCACCAGAGCGGGTCCCTGAGGTCCCCGTCGTAACTCGAGAAGACCTGCCGCAACTCGAGAAAATCCAGGAGGTTCTCCCCTCCAGGCGAGATGAGGCCCATTTCCGCTGAGGCGTCTCGAGGCTGATCACACCTCACCTCTGGAACTTCGAAAGGGTCCTTCACACCCTTGGTGCAAATCAAGAAGTTCCCCGACCTAGCCGTCTCCACTCGAGAGGAATCACGAGGGTCCCGCCCACATCCAGAGGAGCCCCGTTTCCGCCTCGTAGCTCGAGATGAGGGATCCTTTCCCTGCTTCGTCGGGAAAGAGTTCCCGGCGTTCCCGTCGCATCTCAAGAGGAGGCCCTCTCAACAGGAACGGCGAGAGGAACTCCAGGGTCGTGCCACCATTCCAAGAGTCCCCCAGATGTCTCAGTCCATTCCAGAGGAACCTCTTTTCCCTTCACCGGCTCGTCTTTCACGCCGAGGATCGACTCCCACCAAGGTGGCACGTGGCACAGCCCTGTGGGAAAGCCTCGTGGGAAAGCCTCGAGGGACAGCCTCGAGGGAAAGCCACAGATCCCTTGATCCACGTGACAGGAAGCGTGACACTACTGCTGCAGCTCGGGAGGAAAGCGCACGTGCATGCCCCCACTCGAGACGAGGCCTGACTCCCCTGGGGAGACTCAGAAGCACCCCAAGATCCATGGCAACACTGGAGAGGAATCCTCAGGTTCCGGCCCCGACTCCACACAAGGACTGAGGCCCCGGCATGGACGGGAGAGGAATCCCGAGAGGTCCCCTAGCAACTCGCATGGGGACTGGCCTTTCCTGAGGCCACCAGAGCGGGTCCCTGAGGTCCCCGTCGTAACTCGAGAAGACCTGCCGCAACTCGAGAAAATCCAGGAGGTTCTCCCCTCCAGGCGAGATGAGGCCCATTTCCGCTGAGGCGTCTCGAGGCTGATCACACCTCACCTCTGGAACTTCGAAAGGGTCCTTCACACCCTTGGTGCAAATCAAGAAGTTCCCCGACCTAGCCGTCTCCACTCGAGAGGAATCACGAGGGTCCCGCCCACATCCAGAGGAGCCCCGTTTCCACCTCGTAGCTCGAGATGAGGGATCCTTTCCCTGCTTCGTCGGGAAAGAGTTCCCGGCGTTCCCGTCGCATGTGAAGAGGAGGCCCTCTCAACAGGAACGGCGAGAGGAACTCCAGGGTCGTGCCACCATTCCAAGAGTCCCCCAGATGTCTCAGTCCATTCCAGAGGAACCTCTTTTCCCTTCACCGGCTCGTCTTTCACGCCGAGGATCGACTCCCACCAAGGTGGCACGTGGCACAGCCCTGTGGGAAAGCCTCGTGGGAAAGCCTCGAGGGACAGCCTCGAGGGAAAGCCACAGATCCCTTGATCCACGTGACAGGAAGCGTGACACTACTGCTGCAGCTCGGGAGGAAAGCGCACGTGCATGCCCCCACTCGAGACGAGGCCTGACTCCCCTGGGGAGACTCAGAAGCACCCCAAGATCCATGGCAACACTGGAGATGAATCCTCAGGTTCCGGCCCCGACTCCACACAAGGACTGAGGCCCCGGCATGGACGGGAGAGGAATCCCGAGAGGTCCCCTAGCAACTCGCATGGGGACTGGCTTTTCCTGAGGCCACCAGAGCGGGTCCCTGAGGTCCCCGTCGTAACTCGAGAAGACCTGCCGCAACTCGAGAAAATCCAGGAGGTTCTCCCCTCCAGGCGAGATGAGGCCCATTTCCGCTGAGGCGTCTCGAGGCTGATCACACCTCACCTCTGGAACTTCGAAAGGGTCCTTCACACCCTTGGTGCAAATCAAGAAGTTCCCCGACCTAGCCGTCTCCACTCTAGAGGAATCACGAGGGTCCCGCCCACATCCAGAGGAGCCCCGTTTCCGCCTCGTAGCTCGAGATGAGGGATCCTTTCCCTGCTTCGTCGGGAAAGAGTTCCCGGCGTTCCCGTCGCATGTGAAGAGGAGGCCCTCTCAACAGGAACGGCGAGAGGAACTCCAGGGTCGTGCCACCATTCCAAGAGTCCCCCAGATGTCTCAGTCCATTCCAGAGGAACCTCTTTTCCCTTCACCGGCTCGTCTTTCACGCCGAGGATCGACTCCCACCAAGGTGGCACGTGGCACAGCCCTGTGGGAAAGCCTCGTGGGAAAGCCTCGAGGGACAGCCTCGAGGGAAAGCCACAGATCCCTTGATCCACGTGACAGGAAGCGTGACACTACTGCTGCAGCTCGGGAGGAAAGCGCACGTGCATGCCCCCACTCGAGACGAGGCCTGACTCCCCTGGGGAGACTCAGAAGCACCCCAAGATCCATGGCAACACTGGAGAGGAATCCTCAGGTTCCGGCCCCGACTCCACACAAGGACTGAGGCCCCGGCATGGACGGGAGAGGAATCCCGAGAGGTCCCCTAGCAACTCGCATGGGGACTGGCCTTTCCTGAGGCCACCAGAGCGGGTCCCTGAGGTCCCCGCCGTAACTCGAGAAGACCTGCCGCAACTCGAGAAAATCCAGGAGGTTCTCCCCTCCAGGCGAGATGAGGCCCATTTCCGCTGAGGCGTCTCGAGGCTGATCACACCTCACCTCTGGAACTTCGAAAGGGTCCTTCACACCCTTGGTGCAAATCAAGAAGTTCCCCGACCTAGCCGTCTCCACTCGAGAGGAATCACGAGGGTCCCGCCCACATCCAGAGGATCCCCGTTTCCGCCTCGTAGCTCGAGATGAGGGATCCTTTCCCTGCTTCGTCGGGAAAGAGTTCCCGGCGTTCCCGTCGCATCTCAAGAGGAGGCCCTCTCAACAGGAATGGCGAGAGGAACTCCAGGGTCGTGCCACCATTCCAAGAGTCCCCCAGATGTCTCAGTCCATTCCAGAGGAACCTCTTTTCCCTTCACCGGCTCGTCTTTCACGCCGAGGATCGACTCACACCAAGGTGGCACGTGGCACAGCCCTGTGGGAAAGCCTCGTGGGAAAGCCTCGAGGGACAGCCTCGAGGGAAAGCCACAGATCCCTTGATCCACGTGACAGGAAGCGTGACACTACTGCTGCAGCTCGGGAGGAAAGCGCACGTGCATGCCCCCACTCGAGACGAGGCCTGACTCCCCTGGGGAGACTCAGAAGCACCCCAAGATCCATGGCAACACTGGAGAGGAATCCTCAGGTTCCGGCCCCGACTCCACACAAGGACTGAGGCCCCGGCATGGACGGGAGAGGAATCCCGAGAGGTCCCCTAGCAACTCGCATGGGGACTGGCCTTTCCTGAGGCCACCAGAGCGGGTCCCTGAGGTCCCCGTCGTAACTCGAGAAGACCTGCCGCAACTCGAGAAAATCCAGGAGGTTCTCCCCTCCAGGCGAGATGAGGCCCATTTCCGCTGAGGCGTCTCGAGGCTGATCACACCTCACCTCTGGAACTTCGAAAGGGTCCTTCACACCCTTGGTGCAAATCAAGAAGTTCCCCGACCTAGCCGTCTCCACTCGAGAGGAATCACGAGGGTCCCGCCCACATCCAGAGGAGCCCCGTTTCCGCCTCGTAGCTCGAGATGAGGGATCCTTTCCCTGCTTCGTCGGGAAAGAGTTCCCGGCGTTCCCGTCGCATGTGAAGAGGAGGCCCTCTCAACAGGAACGGCGAGAGGAACTCCAGGGTCGTGCCACCATTCCAAGAGTCCCCCAGATGTCTCAGTCCATTCCAGAGGAACCTCTTTTCCCTTCACCGGCTCGTCTTTCACGCCGAGGATCGACTCCCACCAAGGTGGCACGTGGCACAGCCCTGTGGGAAAGCCTCGTGGGAAAGCCTCGAGGGACAGCCTCGAGGGAAAGCCACAGATCCCTTGATCCACGTGACAGGAAGCGTGACACTACTGCTGCAGCTCGGGAGGAAAGCGCACGTGCATGCCCCCACTCGAGACGAGGCCTGACTCCCCTGGGGAGACTCAGAAGCACCCCAAGATCCATGGCAACACTGGAGAAGAATCCTCAGGTTCCGGCCCCGACTCCACACAAGGACTGAGGCCCCGGCATGGACGGAAGAGGAATCCCGAGAGGTCCCCTAGCAACTCGCATGGGGACTGGCCTTTCCTGAGGCCACCAGAGCGGGTCCCTGAGGTCCCCGCCGTAACTCGAGAAGACCTGCTGCAACTCGAGAAAATCCAGGAGGTTCTCCCCTCCAGGCGAGATGAGGCCCATTTCCGCTGAGGCGTCTCGAGGCTGATCACACCTCACCTCTGGAACTTCGAAAGGGTCCTTCACACCCTTGGTGCCAATCAAGAAGTTCCCCGACATACCCGTCTCCACTCGAGAGGAATCACGAGGGTCCCGCCCACATCCAGAGGAGCCCCGTTTCCGCCTCGTAGCTCGAGATGAGGGATCCTTTCCCTGCTTCGTCGGGAAAGAGTTCCCGGCGTTCCCGTCGCATCTCAAGAGGAGGCCCTCTCAACAGGAACGCCGAGAGGAACTCCAGGGTCGTGCCACCATTCCAAGAGTCCCCCAGATGTCTCAGTCCATTCCAGAGGAACCTCTTTTCCCTTCACCGGCTCGTCTTTCACGCCGAGGATCAACTCACACCAAGGTGGCACGTGGCACAGCCCTGTGGGAAAGCCTCGTGGGAAAGCCTCGAGGGACAGCCTCGAGGGAAAGCCACAGATCCCTTGATCCACGTGACAGGAAGCGTGACACTACTGCTGCAGCTCGGGAGGAAAGCGCACGTGCATGCCCCCACTCGAGACGAGGCCTGACTCCCCTGGGGAGACTCAGAAGCACCCCAAGATCCATGGCAACACTGGAGAGGAATCCTCAGGTTCCGGCCCCGACTCCACACAAGGACTGAGGCCCCGGCATGGACGGGAGAGGAATCCCGAGAGGTCCCCTAGCAACTCGCATGGGGACTGGCCTTTCCTGAGGCCACCAGAGCGGGTCCCTGAGGTCCCCGCCGTAACTCGAGAAGACCTGCCGCAACTCGAGAAAATCCAGGAGGTTCTCCCCTCCAGGCGGGATGAGGCCCATTTCCGCTGAGGCGTCTCGAGGCTGATCACACCTCACCTCTGGAACTTCGAAAGGGTCCTTCACACCCTTGGTGCAAATCAAGAAGTTCCCCGACCTAGCCGTCTCCACTCGAGAGGAATCACGAGGGTCCCGCCCACATCCAGAGGAGCCCCGTTTCGGCCTCGTAGCTCGAGATGAGGGATCCTTTCCCTGCTTCGTCGGGAAAGAGTTCCCGGCGTTCCCGTCGCATCTCAAGAGGAGGCCCTCTCAACAGGAACGGCGAGAGGAACTCCAGGGTCGTGCCACCATTCCAAGAGTCCCCCAGATGTCTCAGTCCATTCCAGAGGAACCTCTTTTCCCTTCACCGGCTCGTCTTTCACGCCGAGGATCGACTCCCACCAAGGTGGCACGTGGCACAGCCCTGTGGGAAAGCCTCGTGGGAAAGCCTCGAGGGACAGCCTCGAGGGAAAGCCACAGATCCCTTGATCCACGTGACAGGAAGCGTGACACTACTGCTGCAGCTCGGGAGGAAAGCGCACGTGCATGCCCCCACTCGAGACGAGGCCTGACTCCCCTGGGGAGACTCAGAAGCACCCCAAGATCCATGGCAACACTGGAGAGGAATCCTCAGGTTCCGGCCCCGACTCCACACAAGGACTGAGGCCCCGGCATGGACGGGAGAGGAATCCCGAGAGGTCCCCTAGCAACTCGCATGGGGACTGGCCTTTCCTGAGGCCACCAGAGCGGGTCCCTGAGGTCCCCGTCGTAACTCGAGAAGACCTGCCGCAACTCGAGAAAATCCAGGAGGTTCTCCCCTCCAGGCGAGATGAGGCCCATTTCCGCTGAGGCGTCTCGAGTCTGAACACACCTCACCTCTGGAACTTCGAAAGGGTCCTTCACACCCTTGGTGCAAATCAAGAAGTTCCCCGACCTAGCCGTCTCCACTCGAGAGGAATCACGAGGGTCCCGCCCACATCCAGAGGAGCCCCGTTTCCGCCTCGTAGCTCGAGATGAGGGATCCTTTCCCTGCTTCGTCGGGAAAGAGTTCCCGGCGTTCCCGTCGCATCTCAAGAGGAGGCCCTCTCAACAGGAACGGCGAGAGGAACTCCAGGGTCGTGCCACCATTCCAAGAGTCCCCCAGATGTCTCAGTCCATTCCAGAGGAACCTCTTTTCCCTTCACCGGCTCGTCTTTCACGCCGAGGATCGACTCCCACCAAGGTGGCACGTGGCACAGCCCTGTGGGAAAGCCTCGTGGGAAAGCCTCGAGGGACAGCCTCGAGGGAAAGCCACAGATCCCTTGATCCACGTGACAGGAAGCGTGACACTACTGCTGCAGCTCGGGAGGAAAGCGCACGTGCATGCCCCCACTCGAGACGAGGCCTGACTCCCCTGGGGAGACTCAGAAGCACCCCAAGATCCATGGCAACACTGGAGAGGAATCCTCAGGTTCCGGCCCCGACTCCACACAAGGACTGAGGCCCCGGCATGGACGGGAGAGGAATCCCGAGAGGTCCCCTAGCAACTCGCATGGGGACTGGCCTTTCCTGAGGCCACCAGAGCGGGTCCCTGAGGTCCCCGTCGTAACTCGAGAAGACCTGCCGCAACTCGAGAAAATCCAGGAGGTTCTCCCCTCCAGGCGAGATGAGGCCCATTTCCGCTGAGGCGTCTCGAGGCTGATCACACCTCACCTCTGGAACTTCGAAAGGGTCCTTCACACCCTTGGTGCAAATCAAGAAGTTCCCCGACCTAGCCGTCTCCACTCGAGAGGAATCACGAGGGTCCCGCCCACATCCAGAGGAGCCCCGTTTCGGCCTCGTAGCTCGAGATGAGGGATCCTTTCCCTGCTTCGTCGGGAAAGAGTTCCCGGCGTTCCCGTCGCATCTCAAGAGGAGGCCCTCTCAACAGGAATGGCGAGAGGAACTCCAGGGTCGTGCCACCATTCCAAGAGTCCCCCAGATGTCTCAGTCCATTCCAGAGGAACCTCTTTTCCCTTCACCGGCTCGTCTTTCACGCCGAGGATCGACTCCCACCAAGGTGGCACGTGGCACAGCCCTGTGGGAAAGCCTCGTGGGAAAGCCTCGAGGGACAGCCTCGAGGGAAAGCCACAGATCCCTTGATCCACGTGACAGGAAGCGTGACACTACTGCTGCAGCTCGGGAGGAAAGCGCACGTGCATGCCCCCACTCGAGACGAGGCCTGACTCCCCTGGGGAGACTCAGAAGCACCCCAAGATCCATGGCAACACTGGAGAGGAATCCTCAGGTTCCGGCCCCGACTCCACACAAGGACTGAGGCCCCGGCATGGACGGGAGAGGAATCCCGAGAGGTCCCCTAGCAACTCGCATGGGGACTGGCCTTTCCTGAGGCCACCAGAGCGGGTCCCTGAGGTCCCCGTCGTAACTCGAGAAGACCTGCCGCAACTCGAGAAAATCCAGGAGGTTCTCCCCTCCAGGCGAGATGAGGCCCATTTCCGCTGAGGCGTCTCGAGGCTGATCACACCTCACCTCTGGAACTTCGAAAGGGTCGTTCACACCCTTGGTGCAAATCAAGAAGTTCCCCGACCTAGCCGTCTCCACTCGAGAGGAATCACGAGGGTCCCGCCCACATCCAGAGGAGCCCCGTTTCCGCCTCGTAGCTCGAGATGAGGGATCCTTTCCCTGCTTCGTCGGGAAAGAGTTCCCGGCGTTCCCGTCGCATCTCAAGAGGAGGCCCTCTCAACAGGAACGGCGAGAGGAACTCCAGGGTCGTGCCACCATTCCAAGAGTCCCCCAGATGTCTCAGTCCATTCCAGAGGAACCTCTTTTCCCTTCACCGGCTCGTCTTTCACGCCGAGGATCGACTCCCACCAAGGTGGCACGTGGCACAGCCCTGTGGGAAAGCCTCGTGGGAAAGCCTCGAGGGACAGCCTCGAGGGAAAGCCACAGATCCCTTGATCCACGTGACAGGAAGCGTGACACTAATGCTGCAGCTCGGGAGGAAAGCGCACGTGCATGCCCCCACTCGAGACGAGGCCTGACTCCCCTGGGGAGACTCAGAAGCACCCCAAGATCCATGGCAACACTGGAGAGGAATCCTCAGGTTCCGGCCCCGACTCCACACAAGGACTGAGGCCCCGGCATGGACGGGAGAGGAATCCCGAGAGGTCCCCTAGCAACTCGCATGGGGACTGGCCTTTCCTGAGGCCACCAGAGCGGGTCCCTGAGGTCCCCGTCGTAACTCGAGAAGACCTGCCGCAACTCGAGAAAATCCAGGAGGTTCTCCCCTCCAGGCGAGATGAGGCCCATTTCCGCTGAGGCGTCTCGAGGCTGATCACACCTCACCTCTGGAACTTCGAAAGGGTCGTTCACACCCTTGGTGCAAATCAAGAAGTTCCCCGACCTAGCCGTCTCCACTCGAGAGGAATCACGAGGGTCCCGCCCACATCCAGAGGAGCCCCGTTTCCGCCTCGTAGCTCGAGATGAGGGATCCTTTCCCTGCTTCGTCGGGAAAGAGTTCCCGGCGTTCCCGTCGCATCTCAAGAGGAGGACCTCTCAACAGGAACGGCGAGAGAAACTCCAGGGTCGTGCCACCATTCCAAGAGTCCCCCAGATGTCTCAGTCCATTCCAGAGGAACCTCTTTTCCCTTCACCGGCTCGTCTTTCACGCCGAGGATCGACTCCCACCAAGGTGGCACGTGGCACAGCCCTGTGGGAAAGCCTCGTGGGAAAGCCTCGAGGGACAGCCTCGAGGGAAAGCCACAGATCCCTTGATCCACGTGACAGGAAGCGTGACACTACTGCTGCAGCTCGGGAGGAAAGCGCACGTGCATGCCCCCACTCGAGACGAGGCCTGACTCCCCTGGGGAGACTCAGAAGCACCCCAAGATCCATGGCAACACTGGAGAGGAATCCTCAGGTTCCGGCCCCGACTCCACACAAGGACTGAGGCCCCGGCATGGACGGGAGAGGAATCCCGAGAGGTCCCCTAGCAACTCGCATGGGGACTGGCCTTTCCTGAGGCCACCAGAGCGGGTCCCTGAGGTCCCCGTCGTAACTCGAGAAGACCTGCCGCAACTCGAGAAAATCCAGGAGGTTCTCCCCTCCAGGCGAGATGAGGCCCATTTCCGCTGAGGCGTCTCGAGGCTGATCACACCTCACCTCTGGAACTTCGAAAGGGTCCTTCACACCCTTGGTGCAAATCAAGAAGTTCCCCGACCTAGCCGTCTCCACTCGAGAGGAATCACGAGGGTCCCGCCCACATCCAGAGGAGCCCCGTTTCCGCCTCGTAGCTCGAGATGAGGGATCCTTTCCCTGCTTCGTCGGGAAAGAGTTCCCGGCGTTCCCGTCGCATCTCAAGAGGAGGCCCTCTCAACAGGAACGGCGAGAGGAACTCCAGGGTCGTGCCACCATTCCAAGAGTCCCCCAGATGTCTCAGTCCATTCCAGAGGAACCTCTTTTCCCTTCACCGGCTCGTCTTTCACGCCGAGGATCGACTCCCACCAAGGTGGCACGTGGCACAGCCCTGTGGGAAAGCCTCGTGGGAAAGCCTCGAGGGACAGCCTCGAGGGAAAGCCACAGATCCCTTGATCCACGTGACAGGAAGCGTGACACTACTGCTGCAGCTCGGGAGGAAAGCGCACGTGCATGCCCCCACTCGAGACGAGGCCTGACTCCCCTGGGGAGACTCAGAAGCACCCCAAGATCCATGGCAACACTGGAGAGGAATCCTCAGGTTCCGGCCCCGACTCCACACAAGGACTGAGGCCCCGGCATGGACGGGAGAGGAATCCCGAGAGGTCCCCTAGCAACTCGCATGGGGACTGGCCTTTCCTGAGGCCACCAGAGCGGGTCCCTGAGGTCCCCGTCGTAACTCGAGAAGACCTGCCGCAACTCGAGAAAATCCAGGAGGTTCTCCCCTCCAGGCGAGATGAGGCCCATTTCCGCTGAGGCGTCTCGAGGCTGATCACACCTCACCTCTGGAACTTCGAAAGGGTCCTTCACACCCTTGGTGCAAATCAAGAAGTTCCCCGACCTAGCCGTCTCCACTCGAGAGGAATCACGAGGGTCCCGCCCACATCCAGAGGAGCCCCGTTTCCACCTCGTAGCTCGAGATGAGGGATCCTTTCCCTGCTTCGTCGGGAAAGAGTTCCCGGCGTTCCCGTCGCATGTGAAGAGGAGGCCCTCTCAACAGGAACGGCGAGAGGAACTCCAGGGTCGTGCCACCATTCCAAGAGTCCCCCAGATGTCTCAGTCCATTCCAGAGGAACCTCTTTTCCCTTCACCGGCTCGTCTTTCACGCCGAGGATCGACTCCCACCAAGGTGGCACGTGGCACAGCCCTGTGGGAAAGCCTCGTGGGAAAGCCTCGAGGGACAGCCTCGAGGGAAAGCCACAGATCCCTTGATCCACGTGACAGGAAGCGTGACACTACTGCTGCAGCTCGGGAGGAAAGCGCACGTGCATGCCCCCACTCGAGACGAGGCCTGACTCCCCTGGGGAGACTCAGAAGCACCCCAAGATCCATGGCAACACTGGAGATGAATCCTCAGGTTCCGGCCCCGACTCCACACAAGGACTGAGGCCCCGGCATGGACGGGAGAGGAATCCCGAGAGGTCCCCTAGCAACTCGCATGGGGACTGGCTTTTCCTGAGGCCACCAGAGCGGGTCCCTGAGGTCCCCGTCGTAACTCGAGAAGACCTGCCGCAACTCGAGAAAATCCAGGAGGTTCTCCCCTCCAGGCGAGATGAGGCCCATTTCCGCTGAGGCGTCTCGAGGCTGATCACACCTCACCTCTGGAACTTCGAAAGGGTCCTTCACACCCTTGGTGCAAATCAAGAAGTTCCCCGACCTAGCCGTCTCCACTCTAGAGGAATCACGAGGGTCCCGCCCACATCCAGAGGAGCCCCGTTTCCGCCTCGTAGCTCGAGATGAGGGATCCTTTCCCTGCTTCGTCGGGAAAGAGTTCCCGGCGTTCCCGTCGCATGTGAAGAGGAGGCCCTCTCAACAGGAACGGCGAGAGGAACTCCAGGGTCGTGCCACCATTCCAAGAGTCCCCCAGATGTCTCAGTCCATTCCAGAGGAACCTCTTTTCCCTTCACCGGCTCGTCTTTCACGCCGAGGATCGACTCCCACCAAGGTGGCACGTGGCACAGCCCTGTGGGAAAGCCTCGTGGGAAAGCCTCGAGGGACAGCCTCGAGGGAAAGCCACAGATCCCTTGATCCACGTGACAGGAAGCGTGACACTACTGCTGCAGCTCGGGAGGAAAGCGCACGTGCATGCCCCCACTCGAGACGAGGCCTGACTCCCCTGGGGAGACTCAGAAGCACCCCAAGATCCATGGCAACACTGGAGAGGAATCCTCAGGTTCCGGCCCCGACTCCACACAAGGACTGAGGCCCCGGCATGGACGGGAGAGGAATCCCGAGAGGTCCCCTAGCAACTCGCATGGGGACTGGCCTTTCCTGAGGCCACCAGAGCGGGTCCCTGAGGTCCCCGCCGTAACTCGAGAAGACCTGCCGCAACTCGAGAAAATCCAGGAGGTTCTCCCCTCCAGGCGAGATGAGGCCCATTTCCGCTGAGGCGTCTCGAGGCTGATCACACCTCACCTCTGGAACTTCGAAAGGGTCCTTCACACCCTTGGTGCAAATCAAGAAGTTCCCCGACCTAGCCGTCTCCACTCGAGAGGAATCACGAGGGTCCCGCCCACATCCAGAGGATCCCCGTTTCCGCCTCGTAGCTCGAGATGAGGGATCCTTTCCCTGCTTCGTCGGGAAAGAGTTCCCGGCGTTCCCGTCGCATCTCAAGAGGAGGCCCTCTCAACAGGAATGGCGAGAGGAACTCCAGGGTCGTGCCACCATTCCAAGAGTCCCCCAGATGTCTCAGTCCATTCCAGAGGAACCTCTTTTCCCTTCACCGGCTCGTCTTTCACGCCGAGGATCGACTCACACCAAGGTGGCACGTGGCACAGCCCTGTGGGAAAGCCTCGTGGGAAAGCCTCGAGGGACAGCCTCGAGGGAAAGCCACAGATCCCTTGATCCACGTGACAGGAAGCGTGACACTACTGCTGCAGCTCGGGAGGAAAGCGCACGTGCATGCCCCCACTCGAGACGAGGCCTGACTCCCCTGGGGAGACTC
Source organism: Budorcas taxicolor (assembly GCF_023091745.1). NCBI lineage: Eukaryota > Metazoa > Chordata > Mammalia > Artiodactyla > Bovidae > Budorcas > Budorcas taxicolor. The sequence goes on from NW_026292398.1 coordinate 16,234, forward strand.
AGAAGCACCCCAAGATCCATGGCAACACTGGAGAGGAATCCTCAGGTTCCGGCCCCGACTCCACACAAGGACTGAGGCCCCGGCATGGACGGGAGAGGAATCCCGAGAGGTCCCCTAGCAACTCGCATGGGGACTGGCCTTTCCTGAGGCCACCAGAGCGGGTCCCTGAGGTCCCCGTCGTAACTCGAGAAGACCTGCCGCAACTCGAGAAAATCCAGGAGGTTCTCCCCTCCAGGCGAGATGAGGCCCATTTCCGCTGAGGCGTCTCGAGGCTGATCACACCCTCACCTCTGGAACTTCGAAAGGGTCCTTCACACCCTTGGTGCAAATCAAGAAGTTCCCCGACCTAGCCGTCTCCACTCGAGAGGAATCACGAGGGTCCCGCCCACATCCAGAGGAGCCCCGTTTCCGCCTCGTAGCTCGAGATGAGGGATCCTTTCCCTGCTTCGTCGGGAAAGAGTTCCCGGCGTTCCCGTCGCATGTGAAGAGGAGGCCCTCTCAACAGGAACGGCGAGAGGAACTCCAGGGTCGTGCCACCATTCCAAGAGTCCCCCAGATGTCTCAGTCCATTCCAGAGGAACCTCTTTTCCCTTCACCGCTCGTCTTTCACGCCGAGGATCGACTCCCACCAAGGTGGCACGTGGCACAGCCCTGTGGGAAAGCCTCGTGGGAAAGCCTCGAGGGACAGCCTCGAGGGAAAGCCACAGATCCCTTGATCCACGTGACAGGAAGCGTGACACTACTGCTGCAGCTCGGGAGGAAAGCACACGTGCATGCCCCCACTCGAGACGAGGCCTGACTCCCCTGGGGAGACTCAGAAGCACCCCAAGATCCATGGCAACACTGGAGAGGAATCCTCAGGTTCCGGCCCCGACTCCACACAAGGACTGAGGCCCCGGCATGGACGGGAGAGGAATCCCGAGAGGTCCCCTAGCAACTCGCATGGGGACTGGCCTTTCCTGAGGCCACCAGAGCGGGTCCCTGAGGTCCCCGTCGTAACTCGAGAAGACCTGCCGCAACTCGAGAAAATCCAGGAGGTTCTCCCCTCCAGGCGAGATGAGGCCCATTTCCGCTGAGGCGTCTCGAGGCTGATCACACCTCACCTCTGGAACTTCGAAAGGGTCCTTCACACCCTTGGTGCAAATCAAGAAGTTCCCCGACCTAGCCGTCTCCACTCGAGAGGAATCACGAGGGTCCCGCCCACATCCAGAGGAGCCCCGTTTCCGCCTCGTAGCTCGAGATGAGGGATCCTTTCCCTGCTTCGTCGGGAAAGAGTTCCCGGCGTTCCCGTCGCATCTCAAGAGGAGGCCCTCTCAACAGGAACGGCGAGAGGAACTCCAGGGTCGTGCCACCATTCCAAGAGTCCCCCAGATGTCTCAGTCCATTCCAGAGGAACCTCTTTTCCCTTCACCGGCTCGTCTTTCACGCCGAGGATCGACTCCCACCAAGGTGGCACGTGGCACAGCCCTGTGGGAAAGCCTCGTGGGAAAGCCTCGAGGGACAGCCTCGAGGGAAAGCCACAGATCCCTTGATCCACGTGACAGGAAGCGTGACACTACTGCTGCAGCTCGGGAGGAAAGCGCACGTGCATTCCCCCACTCCAGACGAGGCCTGACTCCCCTGGGGAGACTCAGAAGCACCCCAAGATCCATGGCAACACTGGAGAGGAATCCTCAGGTTCCGGCCCCGACTCCACACAAGGACTGAGGCCCCGGCATGGACGGGAGAGGAATCCCGAGAGGTCCCCTAGCAACTCGCATGGGGACTGGCCTTTCCTGAGGCCACCAGAGCGGGTCCCTGAGGTCCCCGCCGTAACTCGAGAAGACCTGCCGCAACTCGAGAAAATCCAGGAGGTTCTCCCCTCCAGGCGAGATGAGGCCCATTTCCGCTGAGGCGTCTCGAGGCTGATCACACCTCACCTCTGGAACTTCGAAAGGGTCCTTCACACCCTTGGTGCAAATCAAGAAGTTCCCCGACCTAGCCGTCTCCACTCGAGAGGAATCACGAGGGTCCCGCCCACATCCAGAGGAGCCCCGTTTCCGCCTCGTAGCTCGAGATGAGGGATCCTTTCCCTGCTTCGTCGGGAAAGAGTTCCCGGCGTTCCCGTCGCATCTCAAGAGGAGGCCCTCTCAACAGGAACGGCGAGAGGAACTCCAGGGTCGTGCCACCATTCCAAGAGTCCCCCAGATGTCTCAGTCCATTCCAGAGGAACCTCTTTTCCCTTCACCGGCTCGTCTTTCACGCCGAGGATCGAGTCCCACCAAGGTGGCACGTGGCACAGCCCTGTGGGAAAGCCTCGTGGGAAAGCCTCGAGGGACAGCCTCGAGGGAAAGCCACAGATCCCTTGATCCACGTGACAGGAAGCGTGACACTAATGCTGCAGCTCGGGAGGAAAGCGCACGTGCATGCCCCCACTCGAGACGAGGCCTGACTCCCCTGGGGAGACTCAGAAGCACCCCAAGATCCATGGCAACACTGGAGAGGAATCCTCAGGTTCCGGCCCCGACTCCACACAAGGACTGAGGCCCCGGCATGGACGGGAGAGGAATCCCGAGAGGTCCCCTAGCAACTCGCATGGGGACTGGCCTTTCCTGAGGCCACCAGAGCGGGTCCCTGAGGTCCCCGCCGTAACTCGAGAAGACCTGCCGCAACTCGAGAAAATCCAGGAGGTTCTCCCCTCCAGGCGAGATGAGGCCCATTTCCGCTGAGGCGTCTCGAGGCTGATCACACCTCACCTCTGGAACTTCGAAAGGGTCCTTCACACCCTTGGTGCAAATCAAGAAGTTCCCCGACCTAGCCGTCTCCACTCGAGAGGAATCACGAGGGTCCCGCCCACATCCAGAGGAGCCCCGTTTCCGCCTCGTAGCTCGAGATGAGGGATCCTTTCCCTGCTTCGTCGGGAAAGAGTTCCCGGCGTTCCCGTCGCATGTGAAGAGGAGGCCCTCTCAACAGGAACGGCGAGAGGAACTCCAGGGTCGTGCCACCATTCCAAGAGTCCCCCAGATGTCTCAGTCCATTCCAGAGGAACCTCTTTTCCCTTCACCGGCTCGTCTTTCACGCCGAGTATCGACTCCCACCAAGGTGGCACGTGGCACAGCCCTGTGGGAAAGCCTCGTGGGAAAGCCTCGAGGGACAGCCTCGAGGGAAAGCCACAGATCCCTTGATCCACGTGACAGGAAGCGTGACACTACTGCTGCAGCTCGGGAGGAAAGCGCACGTGCATGCCCCCACTCGAGACGAGGCCTGACTCCCCTGGGGAGACTCAGAAGCACCCCAAGATCCATGGCAACACTGGAGAGGAATCCTCAGGTTCCGGCCCCGACTCCACACAAGGACTGAGGCCCCGGCATGGACGGGAGAGGAATCCCGAGAGGTCCCCTAGCAACTCGCATGGGGACTGGCCTTTCCTGAGGCCACCAGAGCGGGTCCCTGAGGTCCCCGTCGTAACTCGAGAAGACCTGCCGCAACTCGAGAAAATCCAGGAGGTTCTCCCCTCCAGGCGAGATGAGGCCCATTTCCGCTGAGGCGTCTCGAGGCTGATCACACCTCACCTCTGGAACTTCGAAAGGGTCCTTCACACCCTTGGTGCAAATCAAGAAGTTCCCCGACCTAGCCGTCTCCACTCGAGAGGAATCACGATGGTCCCGCCCACATCCAGAGGAGCCCCGTTTCGGCCTCGTAGCTCGAGATGAGGGATCCTTTCCCTGCTTCGTCGGGAAAGAGTTCCCGGCGTTCCCGTCGCATCTCAAGAGGAGGCCCTCTCAACAGGAACGGCGAGAGGAACTCCAGGGTCGTGCCACCATTCCAAGAGTCCCCCAGATATCTCAGTCCATTCCAGAGGAACCTCTTTTCCCTTCACCGGCTCGTCTTTCACGCCGAGGATCGACTCCCACCAAGGTGGCACGTGGCACAGCCCTGTGGGAAAGCCTCGTGGGAAAGCCTCGAGGGACAGCCTCGAGGGAAAGCTACAGATCCCTTGATCCACGTGACAGGAAGCGTGACACTACTGCTGCAGCTCGGGAGGAAAGCGCACGTGCATTCCCCCACTCCAGACGAGGCCTGACTCCCCTGGGGAGACTCAGAAGCACCCCAAGATCCATGGCAACACTGGAGAGGAATCCTCAGGTTCCGGCCCCGACTCCACACAAGGACTGAGGCCCCGGCATGGACGGGAGAGGAATCCCGAGAGGTCCCCTAGCAACTCGCATGGGGACTGGCCTTTCCTGAGGCCACCAGAGCGGGTCCCTGAGGTCCCCGCCGTAACTCGAGAAGACCTGCCGCAACTCGAGAAAATCCAGGAGGTTCTCCCCTCCAGGCGAGATGAGGCCCATTTCCGCTGAGGCGTCTCGAGGCTGATCACACCTCACCTCTGGAACTTCGAAAGGGTCCTTCACACCCTTGGTGCAAATCAAGAAGTTCCCCGACCTAGCCGTCTCCACTCGAGAGGAATCACGAGGGTCCCGCCCACATCCAGAGGAGCCCCGTTTCCGCCTCGTAGCTCGAGATGAGGGATCCTTTCCCTGCTTCGTCGGGAAAGAGTTCCCGGCGTTCCCGTCGCATCTCAAGAGGAGGCCCTCTCAACAGGAACGGCGAGAGGAATTCCAGGGTCGTGCCACCATTCCAAGAGTCCCCCAGATGTCTCAGTCCATTCCAGAGGAACCTCTTTTCCCTTCAGCGGCTCGTCTTTCACGCCGAGGATCGACTCCCACCAAGGTGGCACGTGGCACAGCCCTGTGGGAAAGCCTCGTGGGAAAGCCTCGAGGGACAGCCTCGAGGGAAAGCCACAGATCCCTTGATCCACGTGACAGGAAGCGTGACACTACTGCAGCAGCTCGGGAGGAAAGCGCACGTGCATGCCCCCACTCGAGACGAGGCCTGACTCCCCTGGGGAGACTCAGAAGCACCCCAAGATCCATGGCAACACTGGAGAGGAATCCTCAGGTTCCGGCCCCGACTCCACACAAGGACTGAGGCCCCGGCATGGACGGGAGAGGAATCCCGAGAGGTCCCCTAGCAACTCGCATGGGGACTGGCCTTTCCTGAGGCCACCAGAGCGGGTCCCTGAGGTCCCCGCCGTAACTCGAGAAGACCTGCCGCAACTCGAGAAAATCCAGGAGGTTCTCCCCTCCAGGCGAGATGAGGCCCATTTCCGCTGAGGCGTCTCGAGGCTGATCACACCTCACCTCTGGAACTTCGAAAGGGTCCTTCACACCCTTGGTGCAAATCAAGAAGTTCCCCGACCTAGCCGTCTCCACTCGAGAGGAATCACGAGGGTCCCGCCCACATCCAGAGGAGCCCCGTTTCCGCCTCGTAGCTCGAGATGAGGGATCCTTTCCCTGCTTCGTCGGGAAAGAGTTCCCGGCGTTCCCGTCGCATCTCAAGAGGAGGCCCTCTCAACAGGAACGGCGAGAGGAACTCCAGGGTCGTGCCACCATTCCAAGAGTCCCCCAGATGTCTCAGTCCATTCCAGAGGAACCTCTTTTCCCTTCACCGGCTCGTCTTTCACGCCGAGGATCGACTCCCACCAAGGTGGCACGTGGCACAGCCCTGTGGGAAAGCCTCGTGGGAAAGCCTCGAGGGACAGCCTCGAGGGAAAGCCACAGATCCCTTGATCCACGTGACAGGAAGCGTGACACTACTGCTGCAGCTCGGGAGGAAAGCGCACGTGCATGCCCCCACTCGAGACGAGGCCTGACTCCCCTGGGGAGACTCAGAAGCACCCCAAGATCCATGGCAACACTGGAGAGGAATCCTCAGGTTCCGGCCCCGACTCCACACAAGGACTGAGGCCCCGGCATGGACGGGAGAGGAATCCCGAGAGGTCCCCTAGCAACTCGCATGGGGACTGGCCTTTCCTGAGGCCACCAGAGCGGGTCCCTGAGGTCCCCGTCGTAACTCGAGAAGACCTGCCGCAACTCGAGAAAATCCAGGAGGTTCTCCCCTCCAGGCGAGATGAGGCCCATTTCCGCTGAGGCGTCTCGAGGCTGATCACACCTCACCTCTGGAACTTCGAAAGGGTCCTTCACACCCTTGGTGCAAATCAAGAAGTTCCCCGACCTAGCCGTCTCCACTCGAGAGGAATCACGAGGGTCCCGCCCACATCCAGAGGAGCCCCGTTTCCGCCTCGTAGCTCGAGATGAGGGATCCTTTCCCTGCTTCGTCGGGAAAGAGTTCCCGGCGTTCCCGTCGCATCTCAAGAGGAGGCCCTCTCAACAGGAACGGCGAGAGGAACTCCAGGGTCGTGCCACCATTCCAAGAGTCCCCCAGATGTCTCAGTCCATTCCAGAGGAACCTCTTTTCCCTTCACCGGCTCGTCTTTCACGCCGAGGATCGACTCCCACCAAGGTGGCACGTGGCACAGCCCTGTGGGAAAGCCTCGTGGGAAAGCCTCGAGGGACAGCCTCGAGGGAAAGCCACAGATCCCTTGATCCACGTGACAGGAAGCGTGACACTACTGCTGCAGCTCGGGAGGAAAGCGCACGTGCATGCCCCCACTCGAGACGAGGCCTGACTCCCCTGGGGAGACTCAGAAGCACCCCAAGATCCATGGCAACACTGGAGAGGAATCCTCAGGTTCCGGCCCCGACTCCACACAAGGACTGAGGCCCCGGCATGGACGGGAGAGGAATCCCGAGAGGTCCCCTAGCAACTCGCATGGGGACTGGCCTTTCCTGAGGCCACCAGAGCGGGTCCCTGAGGTCCCCGTCGTAACTCGAGAAGACCTGCCGCAACTCGAGAAAATCCAGGAGGTTCTCCCCTCCAGGCGAGATGAGGCCCATTTCCGCTGAGGCGTCTCGAGGCTGATCACACCTCACCTCTGGAACTTCGAAAGGGTCCTTCACACCCTTGGTGCAAATCAAGAAGTTCCCCGACCTAGCCGTCTCCACTCGAGAGGAATCACGAGGGTCCCGCCCACATCCAGAGGAGCCCCGTTTCCGCCTCGTAGCTCGAGATGAGGGATCCTTTCCCTGCTTCTTCGGGAAAGAGTTCCCGGCGTTCCCGTCGCATGTGAAGAGGAGGCCCTCTCAACAGGAACGGCGAGAGGAACTCCAGGGTCGTGCCACCATTCCAAGAGTCCCCCAGATGTCTCAGTCCATTCCAGAGGAACCTCTTTTCCCTTCAGCGGCTCGTCTTTCACGCCGAGGATCGACTCCCACCAAGGTGGCACGTGGCACAGCCCTGTGGGAAAGCCTCGTGGGAAAGCCTCGAGGGACAGCCTCGAGGGAAAGCCACAGATCCCTTGATCCACGTGACAGGAAGCGTGACACTACTGCTGCAGCTCGGGAGGAAAGCGCACGTGCATGCCCCCACTCGAGACGAGGCCTGACTCCCCTGGGGAGACTCAGAAGCACCCAAAGATCCATGGCAACACTGGAGAGGAATCCTCAGGTTCCGGCCCCGACTCCACACAAGGACTGAGGCCCCGGCATGGACGGGAGAGGAATCCCGAGAGGTCCCCTAGCAACTCGCATGGGGACTGGCCTTTCCTGAGGCCACCAGAGCGGGTCCCTGAGGTCCCCGCCGTAACTCGAGAAGACCTGCCGCAACTCGAGAAAATCCAGGAGGTTCTCCCCTCCAGGCGAGATGAGGCCCATTTCCGCTGAGGCGTCTCGAGGCTGATCACACCTCACCTCTGGAACTTCGAAAGGGTCCTTCACACCCTTGGTGCAAATCAAGAAGTTCCCCGACCTAGCCGTCTCCACTCGAGAGGAATCACGAGGGTCCCGCCCACATCCAGAGGAGCCCCGTTTCCGCCTCGTAGCTCGAGATGAGGGATCCTTTCCCTGCTTCGTCGGGAAAGAGTTCCCGGCGTTCCCGTCGCATCTCAAGAGGAGGCCCTCTCAACAGGAACGGCGAGAGGAATTCCAGGGTCGTGCCACCATTCCAAGAGTCCCCCAGATGTCTCAGTCCATTCCAGAGGAACCTCTTTTCCCTTCAGCGGCTCGTCTTTCACGCCGAGGATCGACTCCCACCAAGGTGGCACGTGGCACAGCCCTGTGGGAAAGCCTCGTGGGAAAGCCTCGAGGGACAGCCTCGAGGGAAAGCCACAGATCCCTTGATCCACGTGACAGGAAGCGTGACACTACTGCAGCAGCTCGGGAGGAAAGCGCACGTGCATGCCCCCACTCGAGACGAGGCCTGACTCCCCTGGGGAGACTCAGAAGCACCCCAAGATCCATGGCAACACTGGAGAGGAATCCTCAGGTTCCGGCCCCGACTCCACACAAGGACTGAGGCCCCGGCATGGACGGGAGAGGAATCCCGAGAGGTCCCCTAGCAACTCGCATGGGGACTGGCCTTTCCTGAGGCCACCAGAGCGGGTCCCTGAGGTCCCCGCCGTAACTCGAGAAGACCTGCCGCAACTCGAGAAAATCCAGGAGGTTCTCCCCTCCAGGCGAGATGAGGCCCATTTCCGCTGAGGCGTCTCGAGGCTGATCACACCTCACCTCTGGAACTTCGAAAGGGTCCTTCACACCCTTGGTGCAAATCAAGAAGTTCCCCGACCTAGCCGTCTCCACTCGAGAGGAATCACGAGGGTCCCGCCCACATCCAGAGGAGCCCCGTTTCCGCCTCGTAGCTCGAGATGAGGGATCCTTTCCCTGCTTCGTCGGGAAAGAGTTCCCGGCGTTCCCGTCGCATCTCAAGAGGAGGCCCTCTCAACAGGAACGGCGAGAGGAACTCCAGGGTCGTGCCACCATTCCAAGAGTCCCCCAGATGTCTCAGTCCATTCCAGAGGAACCTCTTTTCCCTTCACCGGCTCGTCTTTCACGCCGAGGATCGACTCACACCAAGGTGGCACGTGGCACAGCCCTGTGGGAAAGCCTCGTGGGAAAGCCTCGAGGGACAGCCTCGAGGGAAAGCCACAGATCCCTTGATCCACGTGACAGGAAGCGTGACACTACTGCTGCAGCTCGGGAGGAAAGCGCACGTGCATGCCCCCACTCGAGACGAGGCCTGACTCCCCTGGGGAGACTCAGAAGCACCCCAAGATCCATGGCAACACTGGAGAGGAATCCTCAGGTTCCGGCCCCGACTCCACACAAGGACTGAGGCCCCGGCATGGACGGGAGAGGAATCCCGAGAGGTCCCCTAGCAACTCGCATGGGGACTGGCCTTTCCTGAGGCCACCAGAGCGGGTCCCTGAGGTCCCCGTCGTAACTCGAGAAGACCTGCCGCAACTCGAGAAAATCCAGGAGGTTCTCCCCTCCAGGCGAGATGAGGCCCATTTCCGCTGAGGCGTCTCGAGGCTGATCACACCTCACCTCTGGAACTTCGAAAGGGTCCTTCACACCCTTGGTGCAAATCAAGAAGTTCCCCGACCTAGCCGTCTCCACTCGAGAGGAATCACGAGGGTCCCGCCCACATCCAGAGGAGCCCCGTTTCCGCCTCGTAGCTCGAGATGAGGGATCCTTTCCCTGCTTCGTCGGGAAAGAGTTCCCGGCGTTCCCGTCGCATCTCAAGAGGAGGCCCTCTCAACAGGAACGGCGAGAGGAACTCCAGGGTCGTGCCACCATTCCAAGAGTCCCCCAGATGTCTCAGTCCATTCCAGAGGAACCTCTTTTCCCTTCACCGGCTCGTCTTTCACGCCGAGGATCGACTCCCACCAAGGTGGCACGTGGCACAGCCCTGTGGGAAAGCCTCGTGGGAAAGCCTCGAGGGACAGCCTCGAGGGAAAGCCACAGATCCCTTGATCCACGTGACAGGAAGCGTGACACTACTGCTGCAGCTCGGGAGGAAAGCGCACGTGCATGCCCCCACTCGAGACGAGGCCTGACTCCCCTGGGGAGACTCAGAAGCACCCCAAGATCCATGGCAACACTGGAGAGGAATCCTCAGGTTCCGGCCCCGACTCCACACAAGGACTGAGGCCCCGGCATGGACGGGAGAGGAATCCCGAGAGGTCCCCTAGCAACTCGCATGGGGACTGGCCTTTCCTGAGGCCACCAGAGCGGGTCCCTGAGGTCCCCGTCGTAACTCGAGAAGACCTGCCGCAACTCGAGAAAATCCAGGAGGTTCTCCCCTCCAGGCGAGATGAGGCCCATTTCCGCTGAGGCGTCTCGAGGCTGATCACACCTCACCTCTGGAACTTCGAAAGGGTCCTTCACACCCTTGGTGCAAATCAAGAAGTTCCCCGACCTAGCCGTCTCCACTCGAGAGGAATCACGAGGGTCCCGCCCACATCCAGAGGAGCCCCGTTTCCGCCTCGTAGCTCGAGATGAGGGATCCTTTCCCTGCTTCTTCGGGAAAGAGTTCCCGGCGTTCCCGTCGCATGTGAAGAGGAGGCCCTCTCAACAGGAACGGCGAGAGGAACTCCAGGGTCGTGCCACCATTCCAAGAGTCCCCCAGATGTCTCAGTCCATTCCAGAGGAACCTCTTTTCCCTTCAGCGGCTCGTCTTTCACGCCGAGGATCGACTCCCACCAAGGTGGCACGTGGCACAGCCCTGTGGGAAAGCCTCGTGGGAAAGCCTCGAGGGACAGCCTCGAGGGAAAGCCACAGATCCCTTGATCCACGTGACAGGAAGCGTGACACTACTGCTGCAGCTCGGGAGGAAAGCGCACGTGCATGCCCCCACTCGAGACGAGGCCTGACTCCCCTGGGGAGACTCAGAAGCACCCAAAGATCCATGGCAACACTGGAGAGGAATCCTCAGGTTCCGGCCCCGACTCCACACAAGGACTGAGGCCCCGGCATGGACGGGAGAGGAATCCCGAGAGGTCCCCTAGCAACTCGCATGGGGACTGGCCTTTCCTGAGGCCACCAGAGCGGGTCCCTGAGGTCCCCGTCGTAACTCGAGAAGACCTGCCGCAACTCGAGAAAATCCAGGAGGTTCTCCCCTCCAAGCGAGATGAGGCCCATTTCCGCTGAGGCGTCTCGAATCTGATCACACCTCACCTCTGGAACTTCGAAAGGGTCCTTCACACCCTTGGTGCAAATCAAGAAGTTCCCCGACCTAGCCGTCTCCACTCGAGAGGAATCACGAGGGTCCCGCCCACATCCAGAGGAGCCCCGTTTCCGCCTCGTAGCTCGAGATGAGGGATCCTTTCCCTGCTTCGTCGGGAAAGAGTTCCCGGCGTTCCCGTCGCATCTCAAGAGGAGGCCCTCTCAACAGGAACGGCGAGAGGAACTCCAGGGTCGTGCCACCATTCCAAGAGTCCCCCAGATGTCTCAGTCCATTCCAGAGGAACCTCTTTTCCCTTCACCGGCTCGTCTTTCACGCCGAGGATCGACTCCCACCAAGGTGGCACGTGGCACAGCCCTGTGGGAAAGCCTCGTGGGAAAGCCTCGAGGGACAGCCTCGAGGGAAAGCCACAGATCCCTTGATCCACGTGACAGGAAGCGTGACACTACTGCTGCAGCTCGGGAGGAAAGCGCACGTGCATGCCCCCACTCGAGACGAGGCCTGACTCCCCTGGGGAGACTCAGAAGCACCCCAAGATCCATGGCAACACTGGAGAGGAATCCTCAGGTTCCGGCCCCGACTCCACACAAGGACTGAGGCCCCGGCATGGACGGGAGAGGAATCCCGAGAGGTCCCCTAGCAACTCGCATGGGGACTGGCCTTTCCTGAGGCCACCAGAGCGGGTCCCTGAGGTCCCCGTCGTAACTCGAGAAGACCTGCCGCAACTCGAGAAAATCCAGGAGGTTCTCCCCTCCAGGCGAGATGAGGCCCATTTCCGCTGAGGCGTCTCGAGGCTGATCACACCTCACCTCTGGAACTTCGAAAGGGTCCTTCACACCCTTGGTGCAAATCAAGAAGTTCCCCGACCTAGCCGTCTCCACTCGAGAGGAATCACGAGGGTCCCGCCCACATCCAGAGGAGCCCCGTTTCCGCCTCGTAGCTCGAGATGAGGGATCCTTTCCCTGCTTCGTCGGGAAAGAGTTCCCGGCGTTCCCGTCGCATCTCAAGAGGAGGCCCTCTCAACAGGAACGGCGAGAGGAACTCCAGGGTCGTGCCACCATTCCAAGAGTCCCCCAGATGTCTCAGTCCATTCCAGAGGAACCTCTTTTCCCTTCACCGGCTCGTCTTTCACGCCGAGGATCGACTCCCACCAAGGTGGCACGTGGCACAGCCCTGTGGGAAAGCCTCGTGGGAAAGCCTCGAGGGACAGCCTCGAGGGAAAGCCACAGATCCCTTGATCCACGTGACAGGAAGCGTGACACTACTGCTGCAGCTCGGGAGGAAAGCGCACGTGCATGCCCCCACTCGAGACGAGGCCTGACTCCCCTGGGGAGACTCAGAAGCACCCCAAGATCCATGGCAACACTGGAGAGGAATCCTCAGGTTCCGGCCCCGACTCCACACAAGGACTGAGGCCCCGGCATGGACGGGAGAGGAATCCCGAGAGGTCCCCTAGCAACTCGCATGGGGACTGGCCTTTCCTGAGGCCACCAGAGCGGGTCCCTGAGGTCCCCGTCGTAACTCGAGAAGACCTGCCGCAACTCGAGAAAATCCAGGAGGTTCTCCCCTCCAAGCGAGATGAGGCCCATTTCCGCTGAGGCGTCTCGAGGCTGATCACACCTCACCTCTGGAACTTCGAAAGGGTCCTTCACACCCTTGGTGCAAATCAAGAAGTTCCCCGACCTAGCCGTCTCCACTTGAGAGGAATCACGAGGGTCCCGCCCACATCCAGAGGAGCCCCGTTTCCGCCTCGTAGCTCGAGATGAGGGATCCTTTCCCTGCTTCGTCGGGAAAGAGTTCCCGGCGTTCCCGTCGCATCTCAAGAGGAGGCCCTCTCAACAGGAACGGCGAGAGGAACTCCAGGGTCGTGCCACCATTCCAAGAGTCCCCCAGATGTCTCAGTCCATTCCAGAGGAACCTATTTTCCCTTCACCGGCTCGTCTTTCACGCCGAGGATCGACTCCCACCAAGGTGGCACGTGGCACAGCCCTGTGGGAAAGCCTCGTGGGAAAGCCTCGAGGGACAGCCTCGAGGGAAAGCCACAGATCCCTTGATCCACGTGACAGGAAGCGTGACACTACTGCTGCAGCTCGGGAGGAAAGCGCACGTGCATGCCCCCACTCGAGACGAGGCCTGACTCCCCTGGGGAGACTCAGAAGCACCCCAAGATCCATGGCAACACTGGAGAGGAATCCTCAGGTTCCGGCCCCGACTCCACACAAGGACTGAGGCCCCGGCATGGACGGGAGAGGAATCCCGAGAGGTCCCCTAGCAACTCGCATGGGGACTGGCCTTTCCTGAGGCCACCAGAGCGGGTCCCTGAGGTCCCCGTCGTAACTCGAGAAGACCTGCCGCAACTCGAGAAAATCCAGGAGGTTCTCCCCTCCAGGCGAGATGAGGCCCATTTCCGCTGAGGCGTCTCGAGGCTGATCACACCTCACCTCTGGAACTTCGAAAGGGTCCTTCACACCCTTGGTGCAAATCAAGAAGTTCCCCGACCTAGCCGTCTCCACTCGAGAGGAATCACGAGGGTCCCGCCCACATCCAGAGGAGCCCCGTTTCCGCCTCGTAGCTCGAGATGAGGGATCCTTTCCCTGCTTCGTCGGGAAAGAGTTCCCGGCGTTCCCGTCGCATCTCAAGAGGAGGCCCTCTCAACAGGAACGGCGAGAGGAACTCCAGGGTCGTGCCACCATTCCAAGAGTCCCCCAGATGTCTCAGTCCATTCCAGAGGAACCTCTTTTCCCTTCACCGGCTCGTCTTTCACGCCGAGGATCGACTCCCACCAAGGTGGCACGTGGCACAGCCCTGTGGGAAAGCCTCGTGGGAAAGCCTCGAGGGACAGCCTCGAGGGAAAGCCACAGATCCCTTGATCCACGTGACAGGAAGCGTGACACTACTGCTGCAGCTCGGGAGGAAAGCGCACGTGCATGCCCCCACTCGAGACGAGGCCTGACTCCCCTGGGGAGACTCAGAAGCACCCCAAGATCCATGGCAACACTGGAGAGGAATCCTCAGGTTCCGGCCCCGACTCCACACAAGGACTGAGGCCCCGGCATGGACGGGAGAGGAATCCCGAGAGGTCCCCTAGCAACTCGCATGGGGACTGGCCTTTCCTGAGGCCACCAGAGCGGGTCCCTGAGGTCCCCGTCGTAACTCGAGAAGACCTGCCGCAACTCGAGAAAATCCAGGAGGTTCTCCCCTCCAGGCGAGATGAGGCCCATTTCCGCTGAGGCGTCTCGAGGCTGATCACACCTCACCTCTGGAACTTCGAAAGGGTCCTTCACACCCTTGGTGCAAATCAAGAAGTTCCCCGACCTAGCCGTCTCCACTCGAGAGGAATCACGAGGGTCCCGCCCACATCCAGAGGAGCCCCGTTTCCGCCTCGTAGCTCGAGATGAGGGATCCTTTCCCTGCTTCGTCGGGAAAGAGTTCCCGGCGTTCCCGTCGCATCTCAAGAGGAGGCCCTCTCAACAGGAACGGCGAGAGGAACTCCAGGGTCATGCCACCATTCCAAGAGTCCCCCAGATGTCTCTGTCCATTCCAGAGGAACCTCTTTTCCCTTCACCGGCTCGTCTTTCACGCCGAGGATCAACTCACACCAAGGTCGCACTTGGCACAGCCCTGTGGGAAAGCCTCGTGGGAAAGCCTCGAGGGAAAGCCACAGATCCCTTGATCCACGTGACAGGAAGCGTGAACCTACTGCTGCAGCTCGGGAGGGAAGCGCACGGTGCTTCCCCCACTCGAGACGAGGCCTGACTCCCCTGGGGAGACTGAGAAGCACCCCAAGATCCATGTCAACACTGGAGAGGAATATTCAGGTTCCGGCCCCGACTCCACACAAGGCCTTAGGCCCCGGCATTGACGGGAGAGGAATCCCGAGATGGCCCCTAGTAACGCGCATGGGGACTGGCCCTTCCTGAGGCCACCAGAGCGGGTCCCTGAGGTCCCCGTCGTAACTCCAGAAGACCTGCCGCAACTCGAGAATATCCAGGGGGTTCTCCCCTGCACGCGAGATGAGGCCCATTTCCCCAGAGGCTTCTCGGGGCTAATCACACCTCACCTCTGAAACGTCAAAAGGGTCCTTCCCACCCTTGGTGCAACTAAAGAAGTTCCCCGACATACCCGTCTCCACTCGAGAGGAAACACGAGGCTCCCGCCCACATCCAGAGGAGCCCCGTTTCCGCCTCGTAGCTCGAGGTAAGGGATCCTTTCCCTGCTTCGGCGGGAAAGAATTCCCGCCGTTTCCGTCGCATCTCAAGAGGAGGCCCTCTCAACAGGAACGGCGAGAGGAACTCCAGGGTCCTGCCACCGTTCCAAGAGTCCCCCAGATGTCTCAGTCCATTCCAGAGGAACCTCTTTTACCTTACCAGCTCGCCTTTCACGCCGAGGATCGACTCACACCAAGGTGGCACTTGGCACAGCCCTGTGGGGAACCCTCGTGGGAAAGTCTCGAGGGAAAGCCTCGAGGGAAAGCCACAGATCCCTTGATCCACGTGACAGGAAGCGCGACCCTACTGCTGCAGCACGGGAGGGAATCGCACGTGCATGCCCCCACACGAGACGAGGCCTGACTCCCCTGGGGAGACTCAGAGGCACCCCAAGATCCATGTCAACACTGGATAGTAATCCTCAGGTTCCGGCCCCGACTCCACACAAGGTCTTAGGCCCCGGCATCGATGGGAGAGGAATCCCGAGATGACCCCTAGCAACGCGCATGGGGACTGGCCCTTCCTGAGGCCAACACAGAGGGTCCCTGAGGTCCCCGTCGTAACTCGAGAAGACCTGCCGCAACTCGAGAATATCCAGGAGGTTCTCCCCTGCAGGCGAGATAAGGCCCATTTCCGCAGAGGCTTCTCGGGGCTAATCACACCTCACCTCTGGAACGTCGAAAGGGTCCTTCACACCCTTGGTGCAACTCAAGAAGTTCCCCGACATACGCTTCTCCACTCGAGAGGAAACACGACGGTCCCGCCCACATCCAGAGGAGCCCCGTTTCCGCCTCGTAGTTCGAGGTGATGGATCCTTTCCCTGCTTCGTCGGGAAGGAATTCCCGGCGTTCCCGTCGCATCTCAGGAGGAGGCCTTCTCAAAAGGAATGGCGAGAGGAACTCCAGGGCCGTGCCACCATTCCAAGAGTCCCCCAGATGTCTCAGTCCATTCCAGAGGAACCTCTTTTACCTTCACCGTTTCGTCTTTCACGCCGAGGATCGAATCACAGCAAGGTGGCACTTGGCACAGCCCTGTGGGAAAGCCTCGTGGGAAAGCCTTGAGGGAAAGCCTCGAGAGTAAGACACAGATCCCTTGATCCACGTTACAGGAAGCATGACCCTACTGCTGCAGCTCGGGTGGGAAGCGTACGTGCATGCCCCCACACGAGACGAGGCCTGACTCCCCTGGGGAGACTCAGAGGCACCCCAAGATCCATGTCAACACTGGATAGTAATCCTCAGGTTCCGGCCCCGACTCCACACAAGGTCTTAGGCCCCGGCATCGATGGGAGAGGAATCCCGAGATGACCCCTAGCAACGCGCATGGGGACTGGCCCTTCCTGAGGCCAACACAGAGGGTCCCTGAGGTCCCCGTCGTAACTCGAGAAGACCTGCCGCAACTCGAGAATATCCAGGAGGTTCTCCCCTGCAGGCGAGATAAGGCCCATTTCCGCAGAGGCTTCTCGGGGCTAATCACACCTCACCTCTGGAACGTCGAAAGGGTCCTTCACACCCTTGGTGCAACTCAAGAAGTTCCCCGACATACGCTTCTCCACTCGAGAGGAAACACGACGGTCCCGCCCACATCCAGAGGAGCCCCGTTTCCGCCTCGTAGTTCGAGGTGATGGATCCTTTCCCTGCTTCGTCGGGAAGGAATTCCCGGCGTTCCCGTCGCATCTCAGGAGGAGGCCTTCTCAAAAGGAATGGCGAGAGGAACTCCAGGGCCGTGCCACCATTCCAAGAGTCCCCCAGATGTCTCAGTCCATTCCAGAGGAACCTCTTTTACCTTCACCGTTTCGTCTTTCACGCCGAGGATCGAATCACAGCAAGGTGGCACTTGGCACAGCCCTGTGGGAAAGCCTCGTGGGAAAGCCTTGAGGGAAAGCCTCGAGAGTAAGACACAGATCCCTTGATCCACGTTACAGGAAGCATGACCCTACTGCTGCAGCTCGGGTGGGAAGCGTACGTGCATGCCCCCACACGAGACGAGGCCTGACTCCCCTGGGGAGACTCAGAGGCACCCCAAGATCCATGTCAACACTGGAGAGGAATGCTCAGGTGCCGGCCCCGACTCCACACAAGGTCTTAGGCCCCGGCATCGATGGGAGAGGAATCCCGAGATGGCCCCTAGCAACGCGCATTGGGACTGGCCCTTCCTGAGGCCACCAAAGCGGGTCCCTGAGGTCCCTGTCGTAACTCGAGAAGACCTGCCTCAACTCGAGAATATCCAGGAGGTTCTCCCCTGCAGGCGAGATGAGGCCCATTTCCGCAGAGGCTTCTCGGGGCTAATCACACCTCACCTCTGGAACGTCAAAAGGGTCCTTCACACCCTTGGTGCAACTCAAGAAGTTCCCCGACATACCCTTCTCCACTCGAGAGGAAACACGAGGGTCGCGCCCACATCCAGAGGAGCCCCGTTTCCGCCTCGTAGCTCGAGGTGAGGGATCCTTTCCCTGCTTCTTTGGGAAGGAATTCCCTGCGTTCCCGTCGCATCTCAAGAGGAGGCCCTCTCAACAGAAATGGCGAGAGGAACTCCAGGGTCGTGCCACCATTCCAAGAGTCCCGCAGATGTCTCTGTCCATTCCAGAGGAAACTCTTTTCCCTTCACCGGCTCGTCTTTCACGCCGAGGATCGACTCACACCATGGTGGCACTTGGCACAGCCCTGTGGGAAAGCCTCGTGGGGAAACCTCGAGGGAAAGCCTTGAGTGAAAGCCACAGATCCCTTGATCCACGTGACAGGAAGCGTGACCCTATTGCTGCAGCTCGAGAGGGAAGGGCACGTGCATGCTCCCACTCGAGACGAGGCCTGACTCCCCTGGGGAGACTCAGAGGCACCCCAAGATCCATGTCAACATTGGAGAGGAATCCTCAGGTTCCGGCCCCGACTCCACACAAGGTTTTAGGCCCCGGCATCGACGGGAGAGGAATCCCGAAATGGCCCCTAGCAACTCGCATGGGGACTGGCCCTTCCTGAGGCCACCAGAGCGGGTCCCTGAGGTCCCCGTCGTAACTCGAGAAGACCTGCCGCAACTCGAGAAAATCCAGGAGGTTCTCCCCTCCAGGCGAGATGAGGCCCATTTCCGCTGAGGCGTCTCGAGGCTGATCACACCTCACCTCTGGAACTTCGAAAGGGTCCTTCACACCCTTGGTGCAAATCAAGAAGTTCCCCGACCTAGCCGTCTCCACTCGAGAGGAATCACGAGGGTCCCGCCCACATCCAGAGGAGCCCCGTTTCCGCCTCGTAGCTCGAGATGAGGGATCCTTTCCCTGCTTCGTCGGGAAAGAGTTCCCGGCGTTCCCGTCGCATGTGAAGAGGAGGCCCTCTCAACAGGAACGGCGAGAGGAACTCCAGGGTCGTGCCACCATTCCAAGAGTCCCCCAGATGTCTCAGTCCATTCCAGAGGAACCTCTTTTCCCTTCAGCGGCTCGTCTTTCACGCCGAGGATCGACTCCCACCAAGGTGGCACGTGGCACAGCCCTGTGGGAAAGCCTCGTGGGAAAGCCTCGAGGGACAGCCTCGAGGGAAAGCCACAGATCCCTTGATCCACGTGACAGGAAGCGTGACACTAATGCTGCAGCTCGGGAGGAAAGCGCACGTGCATGCCCCCACTCGAGACGAGGCCTGACTCCCCTGGGGAGACTCAGAAGCACCCCAAGATCCATGGCAACACTGGAGAGGAATCCTCAGGTTCCGGCCCCGACTCCACACAAGGACTGAGGCCCCGGCATGGACGGGAGAGGAATCCCGAGAGGTCCCCTAGCAACTCGCATGGGGACTGGCCTTTCCTGAGGCCACCAGAGCGGGTCCCTGAGGTCCCCGTTGTAACTCGAGAAGACCTGCCGCAACTCGAGAAAATCCAGGAGGTTCTCCCCTCCAGGCGAGATGAGGCCCATTTCCGCTGAGGCGTCTCGAGGCTGATCACACCTCACCTCTGGAACTTCGAAAGGGTCCTTCACACCCTTGGTGCAAATCAAGAAGTTCCCCGACCTAGCCGTCTCCACTCGAGAGGAATCACGAGGGTCCCGCCCACATCCAGAGGAGCCCCGTTTCCGCCTCGTAGCTCGAGATGAGGGATCCTTTCCCTGCTTCTTCGGGAAAGAGTTCCCGGCGTTCCCGTCGCATGTGAAGAGGAGGCCCTCTCAACAGGAACGGCGAGAGGAACTCCAGGGTCGTGCCACCATTCCAAGAGTCCCCCAGATGTCTCAGTCCATTCCAGAGGAACCTCTTTTCCCTTCACCGGCTCGTCTTTCACGCCGAGGATCGACTCACACCAAGGTGGCACGTGGCACAGCCCTGTGGGAAAGCCTCGTGGGAAAGCCTCGAGGGACAGCCTCGAGGGAAAGCCACAGATCCCTTGATCCACGTGACAGGAAGCGTGACCCTACTGCTGCAGCTCGGGAGGGAAGCGCACGGTGCTTCCCCCACTCGAGACGAGGCCTGACTCCCCTGGGGAGACTGAGAAGCACCCCAAGATCCATGTCAACACTGGAGAGGAATATTCAGGTTCCGGCCCCGACTCCACACAAGGCCTTAGGCCCCGGCATTGACGGGAGAGGAATCCCGAGATGGCCCCTAGTAACGCGCATGGGGACTGGCCCTTCCTGAGGCCACCAGAGCGGGTCCCTGAGGTCCCCGTCGTAACTCGAGAAGACCTGCCGCAACTCGAGAATATCCAGGGGGTTCTCCCCTGCACGCGAGATGAGGCCCATTTCCCCAGAGGCTTCCCGGGGCTAATCACACCTCACCTCTGAAACGTCCAAAGGGTCCTTCCCACCCTTGGTGCAACTAAAGAAGTTCCCCGACATACCCGTCTCCACTCGAGAGGAAACACGAGGGTCCCGCCCACATCCAGAGGAGCCCCGTTTCCGCCTCGTAGCTCGAGGTAAGGGATCCTTTCCCTGCTTCGGCGGGAAAGAATTCCCGCCGTTTCCGTCGCATCTCAAGAGGAGGCCCTCTCAACAGGAACGGCGAGAGGAACTCCAGGGTCCTGCCACCGTTCCAAGAGTCCCCCAGATGTCTCAGTCCATTCCAGAGGAACCTCTTTTACCTTACCAGCTCGCCTTTCACCCCGAGGATCGACTCACACCAAGGTGGCATTTGGCACAGCCCTGTGGGGAACCCTCGTGGGAAAGTCTCGAGGGAAAGCCTCGAGGGAAAGCCACAGATCCCTTGATCCACGTGACAGGAAGCGCGACCCTACTGCTGCAGCACGGGAGGGAATCGCACGTGCATGCCTCCATTCGAGACGAGGCCTGACTCCCCTGGGGCGACTCAGAGGCACCCCAAGATCCATGTCAACACTGGATAGTAATCCTCAGGTTCCGGCCCCGACTCCACACAAGGTCTTAGGCCCCGGCATCGATGGGAGAGGAATCCCGAGATGACCCCTAGCAACGCGCATGGGGACTGGCCCTTCCTGAGGCCAACACAGAGGGTCCCTGAGGTCCCCGTCGTAACTCGAGAAGACCTGCCGCAACTCGAGAATATCCAGGAGGTTCTCCCATGCAGGCGAGATAAGGCCCATTTCCGCAGAGGCTTCTCGGGGCTAATCACACCTCACCTCTGGAACGTCGAAAGGGTCCTTCACACCCTTGGTGCAACTCAAGAAGTTCCCCGACATACCCTTCTCCACTCGAGAGGAAACACGACGGTCCCGCCCACATCCAGAGGAGCCCCGTTTCCGCCTCGTAGTTCGAGGTGATGGATCCTTTCCCTGCTTCGTCGGGAAGGAATTCCCGGCGTTCCCGACGCATCTCAGGAGGAGGCCTTCTCAAAAGGAATGGCGAGAGGAACTCCAGGGCCGTGCCACCATTCCAAGAGTCCCCCAGATGTCTCAGTCCATTCCAGAGGAACCTCTTTTCCCTTCACCGTTTCGTCTTTCACGCCGAGGATCGAATCACAGCAAGGTGGCACTTGGCACAGCCCTGTGGGAAAGCCTCGTGGGAAAGCCTTGAGGGAAAGCCTCGAGAGTAAGACACAGATCCCTTGATCCACGTTACAGGAAGCATGACCCTACTGCTGCAGCTCGGGTGGGAAGCGTACGTGCATGCCCCCACACGAGACGAGGCCTGACTCCCCTGGGGAGACTCAGAGGCACCCCAAGATCCATGTCAACACTGGAGAGGAATGCTCAGGTGCCGGCCCCGACTCCACACAAGGTCTTAGGCCCCGGCATCGATGGGAGAGGAATCCCGAGATGGCCCCTAGCAACGCGCATTGGGACTGGCCCTTCCTGAGGCCACCAAAGCGGGTCCCTGAGGTCCCTGTCGTAACTCGAGAAGACCTGCCTCAACTCGAGAATATCCAGGAGGTTCTCCCCTGCAGGCGAGATGAGGCCCATTTCCGCAGAGGCTTCTCGGGGCTAATCACACCTCACCTCTGGAACGTCAAAAGGGTCCTTCACACCCTTGGTGCAACTCAAGAAGTTCCCCGACATACCCTTCTCCACTCGAGAGGAAACATGAGGGTCGCGCCCACATCCAGAGGAGCCCCGTTTCCGCCTCGTAGCTCGAGGTGAGGGATCCTTTCCCTGCTTCTTTGGGAAGGAATTCCCTGCGTTCCCGTCGCATCTCAAGAGGAGGCCCTCTCAACAGAAATGGCGAGAGGAACTCCAGGGTCGTGCCACCATTCCAAGAGTCCCGCAGATGTCTCTGTCCATTCCAGAGGAAACTCTTTTCCCTTCACCGGCTCGTCTTTCACGCCGAGGATCGACTCACACCATGGTGGCACTTGGCACAGCCCTGTGGGAAAGCCTCGTGGGGAAACCTCGAGTGAAAGCCTTGAGGGAAAGCCACAGATCCCTTGATCCACGTGACAGGAAGCGTGACCCTATTGCTGCAGCTCGAGAGGGAAGGGCACGTGCATGCTCCCACTCGAGACGAGGCCTGACTCCCCTGGGGAGACTCAGAGGCACCCCAAGATCCATGTCAACATTGGAGAGGAATCCTCAGGTTCCGGCCCCGACTCCACACAAGGTTTTAGGCCCCGGCATCGACGGGAGAGGAATCCCGAAATGGCCCCTAGCAACTCGCATGGGGACTGGCCCTTCCTGAGGCCACCAGAGCGGGTCCCTGAGGTCCCCGTCATAACTCGAGAAGACCTGCCGCAACTCGAGAAAATCCAGGAGGTTCTCCCCTCCAGGCGAGATGAGGCCCATTTCCGCTGAGGCGTCTCGAGGCTGATCACACCTCACCTCTGGAACTTCGAAAGGGTCCTTCACACCCTTGGTGCAAATCAAGAAGTTCCCCGACCTAGCCGTCTCCACTCGAGAGGAATCACGAGGGTCCCGCCCACATCCAGAGGAGCCCCGTTTCCGCCTCGTAGCTCGAGATGAGGGATCCTTTCCCTGCTTCGTCGGGAAAGAGTTCCCGGCGTTCCCGTCGCATGTGAAGAGGAGGCCCTCTCAACAGGAACGGCGAGAGGAACTCCAGGGTCGTGCCACCATTCCAAGAGTCCCCCAGATGTCTCAGTCCATTCCAGAGGAACCTCTTTTCCCTTCACCGGCTCGTCTTTCACGCCGAGGATCGACTCCCACCAAGGTGGCACGTGGCACAGCCCTGTGGGAAAGCCTCGTGGGAAAGCCTCGAGGACAGCCTCGAGGGAAAGCCACAGATCCCTTGATCCACGTGACAGGAAGCGTGACACTACTGCTGCAGCTCGGGAGGAAAGCGCACGTGCATGCCCCCACTCGAGACGAGGCCTGACTCCCCTGGGGAGACTCAGAAGCACCCCAAGATCCATGGCAACACTGGAGAGGAATCCTCAGGTTCCGGCCCCGACTCCACACAAGGACTGAGGCCCCGGCATGGACGGGAGAGGAATCCCGAGAGGTCCCCTAGCAACTCGCATGGGGACTGGCCTTTCCTGAGGCCACCAGAGCGGGTCCCTGAGGTCCCCGTCGTAACTCGAGAAGACCTGCCGCAACTCGAGAAAATCAGGAGGTTCTCCCCTCCAGGCGAGATGAGGCCCATTTCCGCTGAGGCGTCTCGAGGCTGATCACACCTCACCTCTGGAACTTCGAAAGGGTCCTTCACACCCTTGTGCAAATCAAGAAGTTCCCCGACCTAGCCGTCTCCACTCGAGAGGAATCACGAGGGTCCCGCCCACATCCAGAGGAGCCCCGTTTCCGCCTCGTAGCTCGAGATGAGGGATCCTTTCCCTGCTTCGTCGGGAAAGAGTTCCCGGCGTTCCCGTCGCATCTCAGAGGAGGCCCTCTCAACAGGAACGGCGAGAGGAACTCCAGGGTCGTGCCACCATTCCAAGAGTCCCCCAGATGTCTCAGTCCATTCCAGAGGAACCTCTTTCCCTTCACCGGCTCGTCTTTCACGCCGAGGATCGACTCCCACCAAGGTGGCACGTGGCACAGCCCTGTGGGAAAGCCTCGTGGGAAAGCCTCGAGGGACAGCCTCGAGGGAAAGCCAGATCCACGTGACAGGAAGCGTGACCCTACAGTTGTAGCTCGAGAGGGACGGGCACGTGCATGCTCCCACTCGAGACGAGGCCTGACTCCCCTGGGGAGACTCAGAGGCACCCCAAGATCCATGTCAACACTGGAGAGGAATGCTCAGGTTCCGGCCCCGACTCCACAAAAGGACTTAGGCCCCGGCATCGACGGGAGTGGAATCCCGAGATGGCCCCTAGCAACCCGCATGGGGACTGGCCCTTTCTGAGGCCACCAGAGCGGGTCCCTGAGGTCCCCGTCGTAACTCGAGAAGACCTGCCTCAACTCGAGAATATCCAGGAGGTTCTCCCCTGCAGGCGAGATGAGGCCCATTTCCGCAGAGGCTTCTCGGGTCTAATCACACCTCACCTCTGGAACGTCGAAAGGGTCCTTCACACCCTTGGTGCAACTCAAGAAGTTCCCTGACATACCCTTCTCCACTTGAGAGGAAACACTGGGGTCCCGCCCACATCCAGAGGAGCCCCGTTTCCGCCTCGTAGCTCGAGATGAGGGATCCTTTCCCTGCTTCGTCGGGAAAGATTTCCCGGCGTTCCCGTCGCATCTCAAGAGGAGGCCCTCAACAGGAACGGCGAGAGGAACTCCAGGGTCGTGCCACCATTCCAAGAGTCCCCCAGATGTCTCTGTCCATTCCAGAGGAACCTCTTTTCCCTTCACCGGCTCGTCTTTCATGCCGAGGATCGAATCACACCAAGGTGGCACTTGGCACAGACCTGTGGGAAAGCCTCGTGGGAAAGCCTCGAGGGAAAGCCTTGAGGGAAAGCTACAGATCCCTTGATCCACGTGACAAGAATCGTGACCCGAATGCTGCAGCTCGGGAGGGAATCGCACTTGCATGCCCCCACTCGAGACGAGGCCTGACTCCCCTGGGCGATTCAGAGGCACCCCAAGATCCATGTCAACACTGGAGAGGAATCCTCAGGTTCCGGCCCCGACTCAACACAAGGTCTTAGGACCCGGCATCGACGGGAGAGGAATCCCGAGATGGCCTCTAGCAACGCGCATGGGGACTGGCCCTGCCTGAGGCCACCAGAGCGGGTCCCTGAGGTCCCCGTCTTAACTCGAGAAGACCTGCCGCAACTCGAGAATATCCAGGAGGTTCTCCCCTGCAGGCGAGATGAGGCCCATTTCCGCAGAGGCTTCTTGGGGCTAATCACACCTCACCTCTGGAACGTCGAAAGGGTCCTTCACACCCTTGGTGCAACTAAAGAAGTTCCCTGACATACCCGTCTCCACTCGAGAGGAAACACGAGGGTCCCGCCACATCCAGAGGAGCCCCGTTTCCGCCTCGTAGTTCGAGGTGACGGATCCTTTCCCTGCTTCGTCGGGAAAGAATTTCCGGCATTCCCGTCGCAACTCAAGAGGAGGCCTTCTCATCTGGAATGGCGAGAGGAACTCCAGGGTCGTGCCACCATTCTAAGAGTCCCCCAGATGTCTCTGTCCATTCCAGAGGAACCTCTTTTCCCTTCACCGTCTCGTCTTTCACGCCGAGGATCAACTCACACCAAGGTCGCACTTGGCACAGCCCTGTGGGAAAGCCTGGTGGGAAAGCCTCGAGGAAAGCCACAGATCCCTTGATCCACGTGACAGGAAGCGTGACCCTACAGTTGTAGCTCGAGAGGGACGGGCACGTGCATGCTCCCACTCGAGACGAGGCCTGACTCCCCTGGGGAGACTCAGAGGCACCCCAAGATCCATGTCAACACTGGAGAGGAATGCTCAGGTTCCGGCCCCGACTCCACACAAGGTTTTAGGCCCCGGCATCGACGGGAGTGGAATCCCGAGATGGCCCCTAGCAACCCGCATGGGGACTGGCCCTTTCTGAGGCCACCAGAGCGGGTCCCTGAGGTCCCCGTCGTAACTCGAGAAGACCTGCCTCAACTCGAGAATATCCAGGAGGTTCTCCCCTGCAGGCGAGATGAGGCCCATTTCCGCAGAGGCTTCTCGGGTCTAATCACACCTCACCTCTGGAACGTCGAAAGGGTCCTTCACACCCTTGGTGCAACTCAAGAAGTTCCCCGACATACCCTTCTCCACTCGAGAGGAAACACTGGGGTCCCGCCCACATCCAGAGGAGCCCCGTTTCCGCCTCGTAGCTCGAGGTGAGGGATCCTTTCCCTGCTTCGTCGGGAAAGATTTCCCGGCGTTCCCGTCGCATCTCAAGAGGAGGCCCCTCAACAGAACGGCGAGAGGAACTCCAGGGTCGTGCCACCATTCCAAGAGTCCCCCAGATGTCTCTGTCCATTCCAGAGGAACCTCTTTTCCCTTCACCGGCTCGTCTTTCATGCCGAGGATCGAATCACACCAAGGTGGCACTTGGCACAGACCTGTGGGAAAGCCTCGTGGAAAGCCTCGAGGGAAAGCCTTGAGGGAAAGACACAGATCCCTTGATCCACGTGACAAGAATCGTGACCCGAATGCTGCAGCTCGGGAGGGAATCGCACTTGCATGCCCCCACTCGAGACGAGGCCTGACTCCCCTGGGGCGATTCAGAGGCACCCCAAGATCCATGTCAACACTGGAGAGGAATCCTCAGGTTCCGGCCCCGACTCAACACAAGGTCTTAGGACCCGGCATCGACGGGAGAGGAATCCCGAGATGGCCTCTAGCAACGCGCATGGGGACTGGCCCTGACTGAGGCCACCAGAGCGGGTCCCTGAGGTCCCCGTCGTAACTCGAGAAGACCTGCCGCAACTCGAGAATATCCAGGAGGTTCTCCCCTGCAGGCGAGATGAGGCCCATTTCCGCAGAGGCTTCTTGGGGCTAATCACACCTCACCTCTGGAACGTCGAAAGGGTCCTTCACACCCTTGGTGCAACTAAAGAAGTTCCCTGACATACCCGTCTCCACTCGAGAGGAAACACGAGGGTCCCGCCCACATCCAGAGGAGCCCCGTTTCCGCCTCGTAGTTCGAGTGACGGATCCTTTCCCTGCTTCGTCGGGAAAGAATTTCCGGCATTCCCGTCGCAACTCAAGAGGAGGCCTTCTCATCTGGAATGGCGAGAGGAACTCCAGGGTCGTGCCACCATTCTAAGAGTCCCCCAGATGTCTCTGTCCATTCCAGAGGAACCTCTTTTCCCTTCACCGGCTCGTCTTTCACGCCGAGGATCAACTCACACCAAGGTCGCACTTGGCACAGCCCTGTGGGAAAGCCTCGTGGGAAAGCCTCGAGGGAAAGCCACAGATCCCTTGATCCACGTGACAGGAAGCGTGACACTACTGCTGCAGCTCGGGAGGGAAGCGCACGGTCATGCCCCACTCGAGACGAGGCCTGACTCCCCTGGGGAGAATGAGAAGCACCCCAGGATCCATGTCAACAATCGAGAGGAATCCTTAGGTTCCGGCCCCGACTCCACACAAGGTCTTAGTCCCAGGCATCAACGGGAGAGGAATCCCGAGATGGCCCCTAGCAACGCGCATGGGGTCTGGCCTTTCCTGAGGCCACCAGAGCGGGTCCCTGAGGTCCCCGTCGTAACTCGAGAAGACCTGCCTCAACTCGAGAATATCCAGGAGGTTCTCCCCTGCAGGCGAGATGAGGCCCATTTCCGCAGAGGCTTCTCGGGGCTAATCACACCTCACCTCTGGAAGGTCGAAAGGGTCCTTCACACCCTTGGTGCAACTCAAGAAGTTCCCCGACATACCCTTCTCCCCTCGTGAGGAAACACGAGTGTCCCGCCCACATCCAGAGGAGCCCCGTTTCCGCCTCGTAGCTCCAGGTGACAGATCCTTTCCCTGCTTCGTTGGGAAAGAATTCCGGGGTTCACGTCGCATCTCAAGAGGAGGCCCTCTCAACAGGAACGGCGGGAGGAACTCCAGGGTCGTGCCACCATTCCAGAGTCCCCCAGATGTCTCTGTCCATTCCAGAGGAACCTCTTTTCCCTTCACCGTCTCGTCTTTCACGCCGAGGATCAACTCACACCAAGGTCGCACTTGGCACAGCCCTGTGGGAAAGCCTGGTGGGAAGCCTCGAGGGAAAGCCACAGATCCCTTGATCCACGTGACAGAAGCGTGACCCTACAGTTGTAGCTCGAGAGGGACGGGCACGTGCATGCTCCCACTCGAGACGAGGCCCTGACTCCCCTGGGGAGACTCAGAGGCACCCCAAGATCCATGTCAACACTGGAGAGGAATGCTCAGGTTCCGGCCCCGACTCCACAAAAGGACTTAGGCCCCGGCATCGACGGGAGTGGAATCCCGAGATGGCCCCTAGCAACCCGCATGGGGACTGGCCCTTTCTGAGGCCACCAGAGCGGGTCCCTGAGGTCCCCGTCGTAACTCGAGAAGACCTGCCTCAACTCGAGAATATCCAGGAGGTTCTCCCCTGCAGGCGAGATGAGGCCCATTTCCGCAGAGGCTTCTCGGGTCTAATCACACCTCACCTCTGGAACGTCGAAAGGGTCCTTCACACCCTTGGTGCAACTCAAGAAGTTCCCTGACATACCCTTCTCCACTCGAGAGGAAAACACTGGGGTCCCGCCCACATCCAGAGGAGCCCCGTTTCCGCCTCGTAGCTCGAGGTGAGGGATCCTTTCCCTGCTTCGTCGGGAAAGATTTCCTGGCGTTCCTGTCGCATCTCAAGAGGAGGCCACTCAACAGGAACGGCGAGAGGAACTCCAGGGTCGTGCCACCATTCCAAGAGTCCCCCAGATGTCTCTGTCCATTCCAGAGGAACCTCTTTTCCCTTCACCGGCTCGTCTTTCATGCCGAGGATCGAATCACACCAAGGTGGCACTTGGCACAGACCTGTGGGAAAGCCTCGTGGGAAAGCCTCGAGGGAAAGCCTTGAGGGAAAGCTACAGATCCCTTGATCCACGTGACAAGAATCGTGACCCGAATGCTGCAGCTCGGAGGGAATCGCACTTGCATGCCCCCACTCGAGACGAGGCCTGACTCCCCTGGGGCGATTCAGAGGCACCCCAAGATCCATGTCAACACTGGAGAGGAATCCTCAGGTTCCGGCCCCGACTCAACACAAGGTCTTAGGACCCGCATCGACGGGAGAGGAATCACCGAAGATGGCCTCTAGCAACGCGCATGGGGACTGGCCCTGCCTGAGGCCACCAGAGCGGGTCCCTGAGGTCCCCGTCTTAACTCGAGAAGACCTGCCGCAACTCGAGAATATCCAGGAGGTTCTCCCCTGCAGGCGAGATGAGGCCCATTTCCGCAGAGGCTTCTTGGGGCTAATCACACCTCACCTGTGGAACGTCGAAAGGGTCCTTCACACCCTTGGTGCAACTAAAGAAGTTCCCTGACATACCCGTCTCCACTCGAGAGGAAACACGAGGGTCCCGCCCACATCCAGAGGAGCCCCGTTTCCGCCTCGTAGTTCGAGGTGACGGATCCTTTCCCTGCTTCGTCGGGAAAGAATTTCCGGCATTCCCGTCGCAACTCAAGAGGAGGCCTTCTCATCTGGAATGGCGAGAGAACTCCAGGGTCGTGCCACCATTCTAAGAGTCCCCCAGATGTCTCTGTCCATTCCAGAGGAACCTCTTTTCCCTTCACCGTCTCGTCTTTCACGCCGAGGATCAACTCACACCAAGGTCGCACTTGGCACAGCCCTGTGGAAAGCCTGGTGGGAAAGCCTCGAGGGAAAGCCACAGATCCCTTGATCCACGTGACAGGAAGCGTGACCCTACAGTTGTAGCTCGAGAGGGACGGGCACGTGCATGCTCCCACTCGAGACGAGGCCTGACTCCCCTGGGGAGACTCAGAGGCACCCCAAGATCCATGTCAACACTGGAGAGGAATGCTCAGGTTCCGGCCCCGACTCCACAAAAGGACTTAGGCCCCGGCATCGACGGGAGTGGAATCCCGAGATGGCCCCTAGCAACCCGCATGGGGACTGGCCCTTTCTGAGGCCACCAGAGCGGGTCCCTGAGGTCCCCGTCGTAACTCGAGAAGACCTGCCTCAACTCGAGAATATCCAGGAGGTTCTCCCCTGCAGGCGAGATGAGGCCCATTTCCGCAGAGGCTTCTCGGGTCTAATCACACCTCACCTCTGGAACGTCGAAAGGGTCCTTCACACCCTTGGTGCAACTCAAGAAGTTCCCCGACATACCCTTCTCCACTCGAGAGGAAACACTGGGGTCCCGCCCACATCCAGAGGAGCCCCGTTTCCGCCTCGTAGCTCGATGTGAGGGATCCTTTCCCTGCTTCGTCGGGAAAGATTTCCCGGCGTTCCCGTCGCATCTCAAGAGGAGGCCCCTCAACAGGAACGGCGAGAGGAACTCCAGGGTCGTGCCACCATTCCAAGAGTCCCCCAGATGTCTCTGTCCATTCCAGAGGAACCTCTTTTCCCTTCACCGGCTCGTCTTTCATGCCGAGGATCGAATCACACCAAGGTGGCACTTGGCACAGACCTGTGGGAAAGCCTCGTGGAAAGCCTCGAGGGAAAGCCTTGAGGGAAAGACACAGATCCCTTGATCCACGTGACAAGAATCGTGACCCGAATGCTGCAGCTCGGGAGGGAATCGCACTTGCATGCCCCCCACTCGAGACGAGGCCTGACTCCCCTGGGGCGATTCAGAGGCACCCCAAGATCCATGTCAACACTGGAGAGGAATCCTCAGGTTCCGGCCCCGACTCAACACAAGGTCTTAGGACCCGGCATCGACGGGAGAGGAATCCCGAGATGGCCTCTAGCAACGCGCATGGGGACTGGCCCTGCCTGAGGCCACCAGAGCGGGTCCCTGAGGTCCCCGTCGTAACTCGAGAAGACCTGCCGCAACTCGAGAATATCCAGGAGGTTCTCCCCTGCAGGCGAGATGAGGCCCATTTCCGCAGAGGCTTCTTGGGGCTAATCACACCTCACCTCTGGAACGTCGAAAGGGTCCTTCACACCCTTGGTGCAACTAAAGAAGTTCCCTGACATACCCGTCTCCACTCGAGAGGAAACACGAGGGTCCCGCCCACATCCAGAGGAGCCCCGTTTCCGCCTCGTAGTTCGAGGTGACGGATCCTTTCCCTGCTTCGTCGGGAAAGAATTTCCGGCATTCCCGTCGCAACTCAAGAGGAGGCCTTCTCATCTGGAATGGCGAGAGGAACTCCAGGGTCGTGCCACCATTCTAAGAGTCCCCCAGATGTCTCTGTCCATTCCAGAGGAACCTCTTTTCCCTTCACCGGCTCGTCTTTCACGCCGAGGATCAACTCACACCAAGGTCGCACTTGGCACAGCCCTGTGGGAAAGCCTCGTGGGAAAGCCTCGAGGGAAAGCCACAGATCCCTTGATCCACGTGACAGGAAGCGTGACACTACTGCTGCAGCTCGGGAGGGAAGCGCACGGTCATGCCCCCACTCGAGACGAGGCCTGACTCCCCTGGGGAGAATGAGAAGCACCCCAAGATCCATGGCAACAATCGAGAGGAATCCTTAGGTTCCGGCCCCGACTCCACACAAGGTCTTAGTCCCAGGCATCAACGGGAGAGGAATCCCGAGATGGCCCCTAGCAACGCGCATGGGGTCTGGCCTTTCCTGAGGCCACCAGAGCGGGTCCCTGAGGTCCCCGGCGTAACTCGAGAAGACCTGCCGCAACTCGAGAATATCCAGGAGGTTCTCCCCTGCAGCCGAGATGAGGCCCATTTCTGCAGAGACTTCTCGGGGCTAATCACACCTCACCTCTGGAACGTCGAAAGGGTCCTTCACACCCTTGGTGCAACTCAAGAAGTTCCCCGACATACCCGTCTCCACTCGAGAGGAAACACGAGGTCCCGCCCACATCCAGAGGAGACCCGTTTCCGCCTCGTAGCTCGAGGTGAGGGATCCTTTCCCTGCTTCTTCGGGAAAGATTTCCCGGCGTTCCCGTTGCATCTCAAGAGGAGGCCCTCTCAACAGGAACGGCGAGAGGAACTCCAGGGCCGTGCCACCATTCCTAGAGTCCCCCAGATGGCTATTTCCTTTCCAGAGGAACCTATTTTCCCTTCACCGGCTCGTCTTTCACGCCCAGGGTCTACTCACAGCAAGCTGGCACTTGGCACAGCCCTGTGGGAAAGCCTCGTGGGAAAGCCTCGAGGGAAAGCCTCGAGGGAAAGCCACAGATCCCTTTATCCACGTGACAGGAAGCGTGACCCTACTGCTGCAGCTCGGGAGGGAAGCGCACGTGCATGCCCCAACTGGAGACGAGGCCTGACTCCCCTGGGGAGACTGAGAAGCACCCCAAGATCCATGTCAACACTGGAGAGGAATATTCAGGTTCCGGCCCCGACTCCACACAAGGCCTTAGGCCCCGGCATTGACGGGAGAGGAATCCCGAGATGGCCCCTAGTAACGCGCATGGGGACTGGCCCTTCCTGAGGCCACTAGAGCGGGTCCCTGAGGTCCCCGTCGTAACTCGAGAAAACCTGCCACAACTCGAGAATATCCAGGAGGTTCTCCCCTGCAGGCGAGATGAGGCCCATTTCCGCAGAGGCTTCTCGGGGCTAATCACACCTCACCTCTGGAACGTCGAAAGGGTCCTTTACCCCCTTGGTGCAACTCAAGAATTTCCCCGACATACCCGTCTCCACTCGAGAGGAAACACGAGGGTCCCGCCCACATCCAGAGGAGACCCGTTTCCGCCTCCTAGCTCGAGGTGAGGGATCCTTTCCCTGCTTCGTTGGGAAAGAAATCCCGACGTTACCGTCGCATCTCAAGAGGAGGCCCTCTCAACAGAAACAGCGAGAGGAACTCCAGGGTCGTGCCACCATTCCAAGAGTCCCCCAGATGTCTCTGTCCATTCCAGAGGAACCTATTTTCCCTTCACCGGCTCGTCTTTCACGCCGAGCATCGACTCACACCATGGTGGCACTTGGCACAGCCCTGTGGGAAAGCCTCGTGGGAAAGCCTCGAGGGAAAGCCTCGAGGGAAAGCCACAGATAGCTTGATCCACGTGACAGGAAGCGTGACCCTACTGCTGCAGCTCGGGAGGGAAGCGCACGTGCATGCCCCCACTCGATACGAGGCCTGACTCCCCTGGGGAGACTCAGAGGCACCCCAAAATCCATGTCAACCCTGGAGAGGTATCCTCAGATTCCGGTCCCGACTCCACACAAGGTCTTAGGCCCCGGCATCGACGGGAAAGGAATCCCGAGATGGCCCCTAGCAACTCGCATGGGGACTGGCCCTTCCTGAGGCCACCAGAGCGGGTCCCTGAGGTCCCCGTCGTAACTCGAGAAGACCTGCCGCAACTCGAGAATATCCAGGAGGTTCTCCCCTGCAGGCGAGATGAGGCCCATTACCGCAGAGACTTCAGGGAGCTAATCACACCTCACCTCTGGAACGTCGAAAGGGTCCTTCACACCCTTGGTGCAACTCAAGAAGTTCCCCGATATACCCGTCTCCACTCGAGAGGAAACACGAGGTTCCCGCCCACATCCAGAGGAGCCCCGTTTCCGCCTCATAGCTGGAGATGAGGGATCCTTTCCCTGCTTCGTCGGGAAAGAGTTCCCGGCGTTCCCGTCGCATCTCAAGATTAGACCCTGTCAACAGGAATGGCGAGAGGAACTCCAGGGTCGTGCCACCATTCCAAGAGTCCCCCAGATGTCTCAGTCCATTCCACAGGAACCTCTTTTCCCTTCATCGGCTCGTCTTTCACGCCGAGGATCGACTCACACCAAGGTAACACGTGGCACAGCCCTGTGGGAAAGCCTCGTGGGAAAGCCTCGAGGGACAGCCTCGAGGGAAAGCCCCAGATCCCTTGATCCACGTGACAGGAAGCGTGACACTACTGCTGCAGCTCGGGAGGAAAGCGCACGTGCATGCCCCCACTCGAGACGAGGCCTGACTCCCCTGGGGAGACTCAGAAGCACCCAAGATCCATGGCAACACTGGAGAGGAATCCAAAGGTTAAGGCCCCGACTCCACACAAGGACTGAGGCCCCGGCATGGACGGGAGAGGAATCCCGAGAGGTCCCCTAGCAACTCGCATGGGGACTGGCCTTTCCTGAGGCCACCAGAGTGGGTCCCTGAGGTCCCCGTCGCACCTCGAGAAGACCTGCCGCAACTCGAGAAAATTGAGGAGGTTCTCCCCTCCAGGCGAGATGAGGCCCATTTCCGCTGAGGCGTCTCGAGGCTGATCACACCTCCCCTCTGGAACTTCGAAAGGGTCCTTCACACCCTTGGTGCAAATCAGAAAGTTCCCCGACATACCCGTCTCCACTCGAGAGGAAACACGAGGGTCGCGCCCACATCCAGAGGAGCCCCGATTCCACCTCGGTGCTCGAGATGAGGGATCCTTTCCCTGCTTCGGCGGGAAAGATTTCCCGGCATTCCCGTCGCATCTCAAGAGGAGGCCCTCTCAACAGGAACGGCGAGAGGAACTCCAGGGTCGTGCCACCATTCCAAGTGTAACCCAGATGTCTCAGTCCATTCCAGAGGAACCTCTTTTCCCTTCACCGGTTCGTCTTTCACGCCGAGGATCGCGTCACACCAAGGTGGCACGTGGCACAGCCCTGTGGGACAGCCTCGAGGGAAAGCCACAGATCCCTTGATCCACGTGACAGGAAGCGTGACACTACTGCTGCAACTCGGGAGGAAAGCGCACGTTCATGGCCCCACTCAAGACGAGGCCTGACTCCCCTGGGGAGACTCAGAAGCACCCCAAGATCCATGGCAACACTGGAGAGGAATCCTCAGGTTCCTGCCCCGACTCCACACAAGGACTGAGTCCCCGGCATGGACGGGTGAGGAATCCCGAGAGGGCCCCTAGCAACTCGCATGGGGACTGGCCTTTCCTGAGGCCACCAGAGCGGGTCCCTGAGGTCATCGTCCTAACTCGAGAAGACCTGCCGCAACTCGAGAAAATCCAGGAGGTTCTCCCCTCCAGGCGAGATGAGGCCCATTTCCGCTGAGGCGTCTCGAGGCTGATCACACCTCACCTCTGGAACTTCGAAAGGGTCCTTCACACCCTTGGTGCAAATCAAGAAGTTCCCCGACATACCCGTCTGAACTCGAGAGGAAACAGGAGGGTCCCGCCCACATCAAGAGGAGCCCCGTTCCGCCTCGTAGCTCGAGATGAGGGATCCTTTCCCTGCTTCGTCAGGAAAGAGTTCCCGGCCTTCCCGTCGCATCTCAAGAGGAGGCTCTCTCAACAGGAACGGCGAGAGGAACTCCAGGTCGTGCCACCATTCCTAGAGTCCCCCAGATGTCTCAGTCCATTCCAGAGGAAACTCTTTTCCCTTCACCGGCTCGTCTTTCACTCCGAGGATCAACTCACACCAAGGTGGCACGTGGCACGGCCCTGTGGGAAAGCTCGAGGGAAAGCCTCGAGGGAAAGGCTCGAGGGACAGTCACAGATCCCTTGATCCACGTGTCAGGAAGCGTGACACTACTGCTGCATCTCGGGAGGAAAGCGCACTTGCATGTCCCCACTAGAGACGTGGCCTGACTCCCCTGGGGAGACTCAGAAGCACCCCAAGATCCATGGCAACACTGGAGAGGAATCCTCAGGTTCCTGCACCGACTCCCCACAAGGTCTTAGGCCCCGGCATGGACGGGAGAGGAATCCCGAGAGGGCCCCTAGCAACTCGCATGGGGACTGGCCTTTCCTGAGGCCACCAGAGCGGGTCCCTGAGGTCCCCGTCGTAACTCGAGAAGACCTGCCGCAACTCGAGAAAATCCAGGAGGTTCTCCCCTCCAGGCGAGATGAGGCCCATTTCCGCTGAGGTGTCTCGAGGCTGATCACACCTCACCTCTGGAACTTCGTAAGGGTCCTTCACACCCTTGGTGCAATCAAGAAGTTCCCCGACATACCCGTCTCCACTCGAGAGGAAACACGAGGGTCCCGCCCACATCCAGAGGAGCCCCGTTTCCGCCTCGTAGCTCGAGATGAGGGATCCTTTCCCTGCTTCGTCGGGCAAGAGTTCCCGGCATTCCCGTCGCATCTCAAGAGGAGGCTCTCTCAACAGGAACGGCGAGAGGAACTCCAGGGTCGTGCCACCATTCCAAGAGTCCCCCAGATGTCTCAGTCAATTCCAGAGGAACCTCTTTTCCCTTCACCGGCTCGTCTTTCACGCCGAGGATCGACTCACACCAAGGTGGCACGTGGCACGGCCCTGTGGGAAAGCCTCGAGTGAAAGCCTCGAGGGAAAGCCTCGAGGGAAAGCCACAGATCCCTTGATCCACGGGACAGGAAGCGTGACACTACTGCTGCAGCTCGGGAGGAAATCGCACGTGCATGCCCCCACTCGAGACGAGGCCTGACTCCCCTGGGGAGACTCAGAAGCACCCCAAGATCCATGGCAACACTGGAGAGGAATCCTCAGGTTCCGGTCCCGACTCCACACAAGGACTGAGGCCCCGGCATGGACGGGAGAGGCATCCCGAGAGGTCTCCTAGCAACTCGCATGGGGACTGGCCTTTCCTGAGGCCACCAGAGCGGGTCCCTGAGGTCCCCGTCGTAACTCGAGAAGACCTGCCGCAACTCGACAAAATCCAGGAGGTTCTCCCCTCCAGGCGAGATGAGGCCCATTTCCGCTGAGGTGTCTCGAGGCTGATCACACCTCCCCTCTGGAACTTCGAAAGGGTCCTTCACACCCTTGGTGCAAATCAAGAAGTTCCCCGACATACCCGTCTCCACTCGAGAGGAAACACGAGGGTCCCGCCCATATCCAGAGGAGCCCCGTTTCCGCCTCGTAGTTCGAGATGAGGGATCCTTTCCCTGCTTCGTCGGGAAAGAGTTTCCGGCCTTCCCGTTGCATCTCAAGAGGAGGCCCTTTCAACAGGAGTGGCTAGAGGAACTACAGTGTCGAACCACCAATCCAAGAGTCCCCCAGATGTCTCAGCCCATTCCAGGGGACCCTCTTTTCCCTTCACCGGCTCGTCTTTCACGTCGATGATCGACTCACACCAAGGTGGCACGTGGCACAGCCCTGTGGAAAGCCTCGTGGGAAAGCCTCGAGCGAAAGCCTCGAGGGAAAGCCTCGAGGGAAAGCCGCAGATCCCTTGATCCACGTGACAGGAAGCGTGACACTAGTGCTGCAACTCGGGAGGAAAGCGCACGTGCATGCCCCCACTCGAGACGAGGCCTGACTCCCCTGGGGAATCTCAGAAGCACCCCAAGATCCATGGCAACACTGGAGAGGAATCCTCCTGTTCTGGTCCCGACTCCACACAAGGAATGAGGCCCCGGCATGGACGGGAGAGGCATCCCGAGAGGTCCCCTAGCAACTCGCATGGGGACTGGCCTTTCCTGAGGCAACCAGAGCGGGTCCCTGAGGTCCCCGTCGTAACTCGAGAAGACCTGCCGCAACTCGAGAAAATCCAGGAGGTTCTCCCCTCCAGGCGAGATGAGGCCCATTTCCGCTGAGGCGTCTCGAGGCTGATCACACCTCCCCTCTGGAACTTCGAAAGGGTCCTTCACACCCTTGGTGCAAATCAAGAAGTTTCCCGACATACCCGTCTCCACTCGAGAGGAAACGCGAGGGTCCCGCCCACATCCAGAGGAGCCCCGTTTCCGCCTCGTAGCTCGAGATGAGGGATCCTTACCCTGCTTCGTAGGGAAAGAGTTCCAGGCCTTCCCGTCGCATCTCAAGAGGAGGCCCTCTCAACAGGAACAGCGAGAGGAACTCCAGTGTCGTGCCACCATTCCAAGAGTCCCCCAGATGTCTCAGTCCATTCCAGAGGATCCTCTTTTCCCTTCACCGGCGCGTTTTTCACGCCGAGGATCGACTCACACCAAGGTGGCACGTGGCACAGCCCTGTGGGAAAGCCTCGTGGGAAAGCCTCGAGGGACAGCCTCGAGGGAAAGCCACAGATTCCTTGATCCACGTCACAGGAAGCGTGACATTACTGCTGCAGCTTGGGAGGAAATCGCACGTGCATGCCCCCACTCGAGACGAGGCCTGACTCCCATGGGGAGACTCAGAAGCACCCCAAGATCCATGGCAACACTAGAGATGAATCCTCAGGTTCCGGTCCCGACTCCACACAAGGTCTTAGGCCCCGGCATGGATGGGAGAGGCATCCCGAGAGGGCCCCTAGCAACTCGCATGGGGACTGGCCTTTCCTGAGGCCACCAGAGCGGGTCCCTGAGGTTCCCGTCGTAACTCGAGAAGACCTGCCGCTACTCGAGAAAATCCAGGAGGTTCTCCCCTCCAGGCGAGATGAGGCCCATTTCCGCTGAGGCATCTCGAGGCTGATCACACCTCCCCTCTGTAACTTCGAAAGGGTCCTTCGGACCTTTGGTGCAAATCAAGAAGTTCCCCGACATACCCGTCTCCACTCGAGAGGAAACGCGAGGTTCCCGCCCACATCCAGAGGAGCCCCGTTTCCGCCTCGTAGCTCAAGATGAGGGATCCTTTCCCTGCTTCGTCGGGAAAGAGTTCCCGGCCTTCCCGTCGCATCTCAAGAGGAGGCCCTCTCAACAGGAACAGCGAGAGGAACTCTAGGGTCGTGCCACCATTCCAAGAGTCCCCCAGATGTCTCAGTCCATTCCAGAGGATCCTCTTTTCCCTTCACCGGTTCGTTTTTCACGCCGAGGATCCACTCACACCAAGGTGGCACGTGGCACAGCCCTGTGGGAAAGCCTCATGGGAAAGCCTCGAGGGAAAGCCGCAGAACCCTTGATCCACGTGACAGGAAGCGTGACACTACTGCTGCAGCTCGGGAGGAAAGGACACGTGCATGCCCTCACTCGAAACGAGGCCTGACTCCCCTGGGGAGACTCAGAAGCACCCCAAGATCCATTTCAACATTGGAGAGGAATCCTCAGGTTCCGGCCCCGACTCCACAAGAGGACTGAGGCCCTAGCATGGACGGGAGAGGAATCCCGAGAGGTCCCCTAGCAACTCGCAAGGGGACTGGCCTTTCATGAGGCCACCAGAGCGTGTCCCTGAGGTCCCCGTCGTAACTCGAGAAGACCTGCCGCAACTCGAGAAAATCCAGGAGGTTCTCCCCTCCAGGCGAGATGAGGCCCAT
This sequence comes from Budorcas taxicolor, assembly GCF_023091745.1. NCBI lineage: Eukaryota > Metazoa > Chordata > Mammalia > Artiodactyla > Bovidae > Budorcas > Budorcas taxicolor. Next base: position 54,693 of record NW_026292398.1, read on the forward strand.
TTCCGCTGAGGCGTCACGAGGCTCATCACACCCCACCTCTGGAACTTCGAAAGGGTCCTTCACACCCTTGGTGCAAATCAAGAAGTTCCCCGACATACACGTCTCCACTCGAGAGGAAACACGAGGGTCCCGCCCACATCCAGAGGAGCCCCGTTTCCGCCTCGTAGCTCGAGATGAGGGATCCTTTCACTTCTTCGTCGGGAAAGAGTTCCCGGCGTTCCCGTCGCATCTCAAGGGGAGGCCCTCTCAACAGGAACGGCGAGAGGAACTCCAGGGTCGTGCCACCATTCCAAGAGTCCCCCAGATGTCTCAGTCCATTCCAGAGGAACCTCTTTTCCCTTCACCGGCTCGTCTTTCACGCCGAGGATCGACTCACACCAAGGTGGCACGTGGCACAGCCCTGTGGGAAAGCCTCGTGGGAAAGCCTCGAGCGAAAGCCTCGAGGGAAAGCCACAGATCCCCTGATCCACGAGACAGGAAGCGTGACACTACTGCTGCAGCTCGGGAGGAAAGTGCACGTGCATGTCCCCACTCGAGACGAGGCCTGACTCCCCTGGGGAGACTCAGAAGCACGCCAAGATCCATTGCAACACTGAAGAGGAATCCTCAGGTTCCGGCCCCGACTCCGCACAAGGTCTTAGGCCCCGGCATGAACGGGAGAGGAATCCCGAGGTGGCCCCTAGCAACTCGCATGGGGACTGGCCCTTCCTGAGGCCACCAGAGCGGGTCCCTGAGGTCCCCGTCGTAACTCGAGAAGACCTGCCGCACCTCGAGAAAATCCAGGAGGTTCTCCCCTCCAGGCGAGATGAGGCCCAATTCCACTGAGGCGTCTAGAGGCTGATCACACCTCACCTCTGGGACTTCGAAAGGGTCCTTCACACCCTTGGTGCAAATCAAGAAGTTCCCCGACATACCCATCTCCACTCGAGAGGAAACACGAGGGTCCCGCCCACATCCAGAAGAGCCCCGATTCCACCTCCTCACTCGAGATAAGGGATCGTTTCACTGTTTGTTCGGGAAAAATTTCTCAGCATTCCCGTCGCATCTCAAGAGGAGGCCCTCTCAACAGGAAGGGCGAGAGATACTTCAGGGTCGTGCCACCATTCCAAGAGTCCCCCAGATGTCTCAATCCATTCCAGAGGAACCTCTTTTCCCTTCACCGGCTCGTCTTTCACGCCGAGGATCGACTCACACCAAGGTGGCACGTGGCACAGCCCTGTGGGAAAGCCTCCTGTGAAAGCCTCGAGGGAAAGCCTCTAGGGAAAGCCACAGATCCCTTGATCCACGTGACAGGAAGCGTGACATACTGCTGCAGCTCGGGAGGAAAGCGCACGTGCATGCCCCCACTCGAGATGAGGCCTGACTCCCCTGGGAAGACTCAGAAGCACCCCAAGATCAATGGCAACACTGGAGAGGAATCCTCATGTTCCGGCCCCGAATCCACACAAGGTCTTAGGCCCCGGCATGGACGGGAGAGGAATCCCGAGATGCCCCATAGCAACTCGCATGGGGACTGGCCTTTCCTGAGGCCACCAGAGCGGGTCCCTGAGGTCCCCATCGTAACTCGAGAAGACCTGCCGCAACTCGAGAAAATCCAGGAGGTTCTCGCCTCAGGCGAGATGAGGCCCATTTCCGCTGAGGCGTCTCGAGGCTAATCACACCTCCCCTCTGGAACTTCGAAAGGGTCCTTCACACCCTTGGTGCAAATCAAGAAGTTCCCCGACATACCAGGCTACTCTCGAGAGGAAACGCGAGGGTCCCGCCCACATCCAGAGGAGCCCCGTTTCCGCCTCGTAGCTTGAGATGATGGATCCTTTCCCTGCTTCGTCAGGAAAGAGTTCCACTCGTTCCCGTCGAACCTCAAGAGGAGGCCCTCTCAACAGGAACGGCGAGAGGAACTCCAGGGTCGTGCCACCATTCCAAGTGTCCCCCAGATGTCTCAGTCCATTCCAGAGGAAGCTCTTTTCCCTTCACCGGCTCGTCTTTCACGCCGAGGATCGACTCACACCAAGGTGGCACGTGGCACAGCACTGTGGGAAAGCCTCTTGGGAAAGCCTCGAGCAAAAGCCACAGATCCCTTGATCCACGTGACAGGAAGCGTGACACTACTGCTGCAGCTCGGATGGAAAGCGCACGTGCATGCCCCCACTCGAGACGAGGTCTGACTATCCTGGGGAGACTCAGAAACACCCCAAGATCCATGGCAACACTGGAGAGGAATCCTCAGGTTCCGGCCCCGACTCCACACAAGGACTTAGGCCCCGGCATGGACGGGAGAGGAATCCCGAGAGGTCCCCTAGCAACTCGCACGGCGACTGGCCTTTCCTGAGCCCACCAGAGCGGGTCCCTGAGGTCCCCGTTGTAACTGGAGAAGACCTGCCGCAACTCGAGAAAATCCAGGAGGTTCTCCCCTCCAGACGAGATGAGGCCGATCTCCGCTGAGGCGTCTCGAGGCTGATCACACCTCCCCTCTGGAACTTCGAAAGGGTCCTTCACACCCTTGGTGCAAATCAAGAAGTTCCCCGACATACCCATCTCCACTCGAGAGGAAACACGAGGGTCCCGCCCACATCCAGAGGAGCCCCGTTTCCGCCTCATAGCTCGAGATGAGGGATCCTTTCCCTGCTTCGTCGGGAAAGAGTTCCCGGCCTTCCCGTCGCATCTCAAGAGGAGGCCCTGTCAACATTAACGGCGAGAGGAACTCCAGGGTCGTGCCAACATTCCAAGAGTCCCCCAGATGTCTCAGTCCATTCCAGAGGAACCTCTTTTCCCTTCACCGGCTCGTCTTTCCCGCCGAGGATCGACTCACACCAAGGTGGCACGTGGCACAGCCCTGTGGGAAAGCCTCGTGGGAAAGCCTCGAGGGACAGCCTCGAGGGAAAGCCACAGATCCCTTGATCCACGTGACAGGAAGCGTGACACTACTGCTGCAGCTCGGGAGGAAAGCGCACGTGCATGCCCCCACTCGAGACGAGGCCTGACTCCCCTGGGGAGACTCAGAAGCACCCCAAGATCCATGGCAACACTGGAGAGGAATCCTCAGGTTCCGGCCCCGACTCCACACAAGGACTGAGGCCCCGGCATGGACGGGAGAGGAATCCCGAGAGGTCCCCTAGCAACTCGCATGGGGACTGGCCTTTCCTGAGGCCACCAGAGCGGGTCCCTGAGGTCCCCGCCGTAACTCGAGAAGACCTGCCGCAACTCGAGAAAATCCAGGAGGTTCTCCCCTCCAGGCGAGATGAGGCCCATTTCCGCTGAGGCGTCTCGAGGCTGATCACACCTCACCTCTGGAACTTCGAAAGGGTCCTTCACACCCTTGGTGCAAATCAAGAAGTTCCCCGACCTAGCCGTCTCCACTCGAGAGGAATCACGAGGGTCCCGCCCACATCCAGAGGAGCCCCGTTTCCGCCTCGTAGCTCGAGATGTGGGATCCTTTCCCTGCTTCGTCGGGAAAGAGTTCCCGGCGTTCCCGTCGCATCTCAAGAGGAGGCCCTCTCAACAGGAACGGCGAGAGGAACTCCAGGGTCGTGCCACCATTCCAAGAGTCCCCCAGATGTCTCAGTCCATTCCAGAGGAACCTCTTTTCCCTTCAGCGGCTCGTCTTTCACGCCGAGGATCGACTCACACCAAGGTGGCACGTGGCACAGCCCTGTGGGAAAGCCTCGTGGGAAAGCCTCGAGGGACAGCCTCGAGGGAAAGCCACAGATCCCTTGATCCACGTGACAGGAAGCGTGACACTACTGCTGCAGCTCGGGAGGAAAGCGCACGTGCATGCCCCCACTCGAGACGAGGCCTGACTCCCCTGGGGAGACTCAGAAGCACCCCAAGATCCATGGCAACACTGGAGAGGAATCCTCAGGTTCCGGCCCCGACTCCACACAAGGACTGAGGCCCCGGCATGGACGGGAGAGGAATCCCGAGAGGTCCCCTAGCAACTCGCATGGGGACTGGCCTTTCCTGAGGCCACCAGAGCGGGTCCCTGAGGTCCCCGCCGTAACTCGAGAAGACCTGCCGCAACTCGAGAAAATCCAGGAGGTTCTCCCCTCCAGGCGAGATGAGGCCCATTTCCGCTGAGGCGTCTCGAGGCTGATCACACCTCACCTCTGGAACTTCGAAAGGGTCCTTCACACCCTTGGTGCAAATCAAGAAGTTCCCCGACATACCCTTCTCCACTCGAGAGGAAACACTGGGGTCCCGCCCACATCCAGAGGAGCCCCGTTTCCGCCTCGTAGCTCGATGTGAGGGATCCTTTCCCTGCTTCGTCGGGAAAGATTTCCCGGCGTTCCCGTCGCATCTCAAGAGGAGGCCCCTCAACAGGAACGGCGAGAGGAACTCCAGGGTCGTGCCACCATTCCAAGAGTCCCCCAGATGTCTCTGTCCATTCCAGAGGAACCTCTTTTCCCTTCACCGGCTCGTCTTTCATGCCGAGGATCGAATCACACCAAGGTGGCACTTGGCACAGACCTGTGGGAAAGCCTCGTGGGAAAGCCTCGAGGGAAAGCCTTGAGGGAAAGACACAGATCCCTTGATCCACGTGACAAGAATCGTGACCCGAATGCTGCAGCTCGGGAGGGAATCGCACTTGCATGCCCCCACTCGAGACGAGGCCTGACTCCCCTGGGGCGATTCAGAGGCACCCCAAGATCCATGTCAACACTGGAGAGGAATCCTCAGGTTCCGGCCCCGACTCAACACAAGGTCTTAGGACCCGGCATCGACGGGAGAGGAATCCCGAGATGGCCTCTAGCAACGCGCATGGGGACTGGCCCTGCCTGAGGCCACCAGAGCGGGTCCCTGAGGTCCCCGTCGTAACTCGAGAAGACCTGCCGCAACTCGAGAATATCCAGGAGGTTCTCCCCTGCAGGCGAGATGAGGCCCATTTCCGCAGAGGCTTCTTGGGGCTAATCACACCTCACCTCTGGAACGTCGAAAGGGTCCTTCACACCCTTGGTGCAACTAAAGAAGTTCCCTGACATACCCGTCTCCACTCGAGAGGAAACACGAGGGTCCCGCCCACATCCAGAGGAGCCCCGTTTCCGCCTCGTAGTTCGAGGTGACGGATCCTTTCCCTGCTTCGTCGGGAAAGAATTTCCGGCATTCCCGTCGCAACTCAAGAGGAGGCCTTCTCATCTGGAATGGCGAGAGGAACTCCAGGGTCGTGCCACCATTCTAAGAGTCCCCCAGATGTCTCTGTCCATTCCAGAGGAACCTCTTTTCCCTTCACCGGCTCGTCTTTCACGCCGAGGATCAACTCACACCAAGGTCGCACTTGGCACAGCCCTGTGGGAAAGCCTCGTGGGAAAGCCTCGAGGGAAAGCCACAGATCCCTTGATCCACGTGACAGGAAGCGTGACACTACTGCTGCAGCTCGGGAGGGAAGCGCACGGTCATGCCCCCACTCGAGACGAGGCCTGACTCCCCTGGGGAGAATGAGAAGCACCCCAAGATCCATGGCAACAATCGAGAGGAATCCTTAGGTTCCGGCCCCGACTCCACACAAGGTCTTAGTCCCAGGCATCAACGGGAGAGGAATCCCGAGATGGCCCCTAGCAACGCGCATGGGGTCTGGCCTTTCCTGAGGCCACCAGAGCGGGTCCCTGAGGTCCCCGGCGTAACTCGAGAAGACCTGCCGCAACTCGAGAATATCCAGGAGGTTCTCCACTGCAGCCGAGATGAGGCCCATTTCTGCAGAGACTTCTCGGGGCTAATCACACCTCACCTCTGGAACGTCGAAAGGGTCCTTCACACCCTTGGTGCAACTCAAGAAGTTCCCCGACATACCCGTCTCCACTCGAGAGGAAACACGAGGTCCCGCCCACATCCAGAGGAGACCCGTTTCCGCCTCGTAGCTCGAGGTGAGGGATCCTTTCCCTGCTTCTTCGGGAAAGATTTCCCGGCGTTCCCGTTGCATCTCAAGAGGAGGCCCTCTCAACAGGAACGGCGAGAGGAACTCCAGGGCCGTGCCACCATTCCTAGAGTCCCCCAGATGGCTATTTCCTTTCCAGAGGAACCTATTTTCCCTTCACCGGCTCGTCTTTCACGCCCAGGGTCTACTCACAGCAAGCTGGCACTTGGCACAGCCCTGTGGGAAAGCCTCGTGGGAAAGCCTCGAGGGAAAGCCTCGAGGGAAAGCCACAGATCCCTTTATCCACGTGACAGGAAGCGTGACCCTACTGCTGCAGCTCGGGAGGGAAGCGCACGTGCATGCCCCAACTGGAGACGAGGCCTGACTCCCCTGGGGAGACTGAGAAGCACCCCAAGATCCATGTCAACACTGGAGAGGAATATTCAGGTTCCGGCCCCGACTCCACACAAGGCCTTAGGCCCCGGCATTGACGGGAGAGGAATCCCGAGATGGCCCCTAGTAACGCGCATGGGGACTGGCCCTTCCTGAGGCCACTAGAGCGGGTCCCTGAGGTCCCCGTCGTAACTCGAGAAAACCTGCCACAACTCGAGAATATCCAGGAGGTTCTCCCCTGCAGGCGAGATGAGGCCCATTTCCGCAGAGGCTTCTCGGGGCTAATCACACCTCACCTCTGGAACGTCGAAAGGGTCCTTTACCCCCTTGGTGCAACTCAAGAATTTCCCCGACATACCCGTCTCCACTCGAGAGGAAACACGAGGGTCCCGCCCACATCCAGAGGAGACCCGTTTCCGCCTCCTAGCTCGAGGTGAGGGATCCTTTCCCTGCTTCGTTGGGAAAGAAATCCCGACGTTACCGTCGCATCTCAAGAGGAGGCCCTCTCAACAGAAACAGCGAGAGGAACTCCAGGGTCGTGCCACCATTCCAAGAGTCCCCCAGATGTCTCTGTCCATTCCAGAGGAACCTATTTTCCCTTCACCGGCTCGTCTTTCACGCCGAGCATCGACTCACACCATGGTGGCACTTGGCACAGCCCTGTGGGAAAGCCTCGTGGGAAAGCCTCGAGGGAAAGCCTCGAGGGAAAGCCACAGATAGCTTGATCCACGTGACAGGAAGCGTGACCCTACTGCTGCAGCTCGGGAGGGAAGCGCACGTGCATGCCCCCACTCGATACGAGGCCTGACTCCCCTGGGGAGACTCAGAGGCACCCCAAAATCCATGTCAACCCTGGAGAGGTATCCTCAGATTCCGGTCCCGACTCCACACAAGGTCTTAGGCCCCGGCATCGACGGGAAAGGAATCCCGAGATGGCCCCTAGCAACTCGCATGGGGACTGGCCCTTCCTGAGGCCACCAGAGCGGGTCCCTGAGGTCCCCGTCGTAACTCGAGAAGACCTGCCGCAACTCGAGAATATCCAGGAGGTTCTCCCCTGCAGGCGAGATGAGGCCCATTACCGCAGAGACTTCAGGGAGCTAATCACACCTCACCTCTGGAACGTCGAAAGGGTCCTTCACACCCTTGGTGCAACTCAAGAAGTTCCCCGATATACCCGTCTCCACTCGAGAGGAAACACGAGGTTCCCGCCCACATCCAGAGGAGCCCCGTTTCCGCCTCATAGCTGGAGATGAGGGATCCTTTCCCTGCTTCGTCGGGAAAGAGTTCCCGGCGTTCCCGTCGCATCTCAAGATTAGACCCTGTCAACAGGAATGGCGAGAGGAACTCCAGGGTCGTGCCACCATTCCAAGAGTCCCCCAGATGTCTCAGTCCATTCCACAGGAACCTCTTTTCCCTTCATCGGCTCGTCTTTCACGCCGAGGATCGACTCACACCAAGGTAACACGTGGCACAGCCCTGTGGGAAAGCCTCGTGGGAAAGCCTCGAGGGACAGCCTCGAGGGAAAGCCCCAGATCCCTTGATCCACGTGACAGGAAGCGTGACACTACTGCTGCAGCTCGGGAGGAAAGCGCACGTGCATGCCCCCACTCGAGACGAGGCCTGACTCCCCTGGGGAGACTCAGAAGCACCCAAGATCCATGGCAACACTGGAGAGGAATCCAAAGGTTAAGGCCCCGACTCCACACAAGGACTGAGGCCCCGGCATGGACGGGAGAGGAATCCCGAGAGGTCCCCTAGCAACTCGCATGGGGACTGGCCTTTCCTGAGGCCACCAGAGTGGGTCCCTGAGGTCCCCGTCGCACCTCGAGAAGACCTGCCGCAACTCGAGAAAATTGAGGAGGTTCTCCCCTCCAGGCGAGATGAGGCCCATTTCCGCTGAGGCGTCTCGAGGCTGATCACACCTCCCCTCTGGAACTTCGAAAGGGTCCTTCACACCCTTGGTGCAAATCAGAAAGTTCCCCGACATACCCGTCTCCACTCGAGAGGAAACACGAGGGTCGCGCCCACATCCAGAGGAGCCCCGATTCCACCTCGGTGCTCGAGATGAGGGATCCTTTCCCTGCTTCGGCGGGAAAGATTTCCCGGCATTCCCGTCGCATCTCAAGAGGAGGCCCTCTCAACAGGAACGGCGAGAGGAACTCCAGGGTCGTGCCACCATTCCAAGTGTAACCCAGATGTCTCAGTCCATTCCAGAGGAACCTCTTTTCCCTTCACCGGTTCGTCTTTCACGCCGAGGATCGCGTCACACCAAGGTGGCACGTGGCACAGCCCTGTGGGACAGCCTCGAGGGAAAGCCACAGATCCCTTGATCCACGTGACAGGAAGCGTGACACTACTGCTGCAACTCGGGAGGAAAGCGCACGTTCATGGCCCCACTCAAGACGAGGCCTGACTCCCCTGGGGAGACTCAGAAGCACCCCAAGATCCATGGCAACACTGGAGAGGAATCCTCAGGTTCCTGCCCCGACTCCACACAAGGACTGAGTCCCCGGCATGGACGGGTGAGGAATCCCGAGAGGGCCCCTAGCAACTCGCATGGGGACTGGCCTTTCCTGAGGCCACCAGAGCGGGTCCCTGAGGTCATCGTCCTAACTCGAGAAGACCTGCCGCAACTCGAGAAAATCCAGGAGGTTCTCCCCTCCAGGCGAGATGAGGCCCATTTCCGCTGAGGCGTCTCGAGGCTGATCACACCTCACCTCTGGAACTTCGAAAGGGTCCTTCACACCCTTGGTGCAAATCAAGAAGTTCCCCGACATACCCGTCTGAACTCGAGAGGAAACAGGAGGGTCCCGCCCACATCAAGAGGAGCCCCGTTTCCGCCTCGTAGCTCGAGATGAGGGATCCTTTCCCTGCTTCGTCAGGAAAGAGTTCCCGGCCTTCCCGTCGCATCTCAAGAGGAGGCTCTCTCAACAGGAACGGCGAGAGGAACTCCAGGTCGTGCCACCATTCCTAGAGTCCCCCAGATGTCTCAGTCCATTCCAGAGGAAACTCTTTTCCCTTCACCGGCTCGTCTTTCACTCCGAGGATCAACTCACACCAAGGTGGCACGTGGCACGGCCCTGTGGGAAAGCCTCGAGGGAAAGCCTCGAGGGAAAGGCTCGAGGGACAGTCACAGATCCCTTGATCCACGTGTCAGGAAGCGTGACACTACTGCTGCATCTCGGGAGGAAAGCGCACTTGCATGTCCCCACTAGAGACGTGGCCTGACTCCCCTGGGGAGACTCAGAAGCACCCCAAGATCCATGGCAACACTGGAGAGGAATCCTCAGGTTCCTGCACCGACTCCCCACAAGGTCTTAGGCCCCGGCATGGACGGGAGAGGAATCCCGAGAGGGCCCCTAGCAACTCGCATGGGGACTGGCCTTTCCTGAGGCCACCAGAGCGGGTCCCTGAGGTCCCCGTCGTAACTCGAGAAGACCTGCCGCAACTCGAGAAAATCCAGGAGGTTCTCCCCTCCAGGCGAGATGAGGCCCATTTCCGCTGAGGTGTCTCGAGGCTGATCACACCTCACCTCTGGAACTTCGTAAGGGTCCTTCACACCCTTGGTGCAAATCAAGAAGTTCCCCGACATACCCGTCTCCACTCGAGAGGAAACACGAGGGTCCCGCCCACATCCAGAGGAGCCCCGTTTCCGCCTCGTAGCTCGAGATGAGGGATCCTTTCCCTGCTTCGTCGGGCAAGAGTTCCCGGCATTCCCGTCGCATCTCAAGAGGAGGCTCTCTCAACAGGAACGGCGAGAGGAACTCCAGGGTCGTGCCACCATTCCAAGAGTCCCCCAGATGTCTCAGTCAATTCCAGAGGAACCTCTTTTCCCTTCACCGGCTCGTCTTTCACGCCGAGGATCGACTCACACCAAGGTGGCACGTGGCACGGCCCTGTGGGAAAGCCTCGAGTGAAAGCCTCGAGGGAAAGCCTCGAGGGAAAGCCACAGATCCCTTGATCCACGGGACAGGAAGCGTGACACTACTGCTGCAGCTCGGGAGGAAATCGCACGTGCATGCCCCCACTCGAGACGAGGCCTGACTCCCCTGGGGAGACTCAGAAGCACCCCAAGATCCATGGCAACACTGGAGAGGAATCCTCAGGTTCCGGTCCCGACTCCACACAAGGACTGAGGCCCCGGCATGGACGGGAGAGGCATCCCGAGAGGTCTCCTAGCAACTCGCATGGGGACTGGCCTTTCCTGAGGCCACCAGAGCGGGTCCCTGAGGTCCCCGTCGTAACTCGAGAAGACCTGCCGCAACTCGACAAAATCCAGGAGGTTCTCCCCTCCAGGCGAGATGAGGCCCATTTCCGCTGAGGTGTCTCGAGGCTGATCACACCTCCCCTCTGGAACTTCGAAAGGGTCCTTCACACCCTTGGTGCAAATCAAGAAGTTCCCCGACATACCCGTCTCCACTCGAGAGGAAACACGAGGGTCCCGCCCATATCCAGAGGAGCCCCGTTTCCGCCTCGTAGTTCGAGATGAGGGATCCTTTCCCTGCTTCGTCGGGAAAGAGTTTCCGGCCTTCCCGTTGCATCTCAAGAGGAGGCCCTTTCAACAGGAGTGGCTAGAGGAACTACAGTGTCGAACCACCAATCCAAGAGTCCCCCAGATGTCTCAGCCCATTCCAGGGGACCCTCTTTTCCCTTCACCGGCTCGTCTTTCACGTCGATGATCGACTCACACCAAGGTGGCACGTGGCACAGCCCTGTGGGAAAGCCTCGTGGGAAAGCCTCGAGCGAAAGCCTCGAGGGAAAGCCTCGAGGGAAAGCCGCAGATCCCTTGATCCACGTGACAGGAAGCGTGACACTAGTGCTGCAACTCGGGAGGAAAGCGCACGTGCATGCCCCCACTCGAGACGAGGCCTGACTCCCCTGGGGAATCTCAGAAGCACCCCAAGATCCATGGCAACACTGGAGAGGAATCCTCCTGTTCTGGTCCCGACTCCACACAAGGAATGAGGCCCCGGCATGGACGGGAGAGGCATCCCGAGAGGTCCCCTAGCAACTCGCATGGGGACTGGCCTTTCCTGAGGCAACCAGAGCGGGTCCCTGAGGTCCCCGTCGTAACTCGAGAAGACCTGCCGCAACTCGAGAAAATCCAGGAGGTTCTCCCCTCCAGGCGAGATGAGGCCCATTTCCGCTGAGGCGTCTCGAGGCTGATCACACCTCCCCTCTGGAACTTCGAAAGGGTCCTTCACACCCTTGGTGCAAATCAAGAAGTTTCCCGACATACCCGTCTCCACTCGAGAGGAAACGCGAGGGTCCCGCCCACATCCAGAGGAGCCCCGTTTCCGCCTCGTAGCTCGAGATGAGGGATCCTTACCCTGCTTCGTAGGGAAAGAGTTCCAGGCCTTCCCGTCGCATCTCAAGAGGAGGCCCTCTCAACAGGAACAGCGAGAGGAACTCCAGTGTCGTGCCACCATTCCAAGAGTCCCCCAGATGTCTCAGTCCATTCCAGAGGATCCTCTTTTCCCTTCACCGGCGCGTTTTTCACGCCGAGGATCGACTCACACCAAGGTGGCACGTGGCACAGCCCTGTGGGAAAGCCTCATGGGAAAGCCTCGAGGGAAAGCCGCAGAACCCTTGATCCACGTGACAGGAAGCGTGACACTACTGCTGCAGCTCGGGAGGAAAGGACACGTGCATGCCCTCACTCGAAACGAGGCCTGACTCCCCTGGGGAGACTCAGAAGCACCCCAAGATCCATTTCAACATTGGAGAGGAATCCTCAGGTTCCGGCCCCGACTCCACAAGAGGACTGAGGCCCTAGCATGGACGGGAGAGGAATCCCGAGAGGTCCCCTAGCAACTCGCAAGGGGACTGGCCTTTCATGAGGCCACCAGAGCGTGTCCCTGAGGTCCCCGTCGTAACTCGAGAAGACCTGCCGCAACTCGAGAAAATCCAGGAGGTTCTCCCCTCCAGGCGAGATGAGGCCCATTTCCGCTGAGGCGTCACGAGGCTCATCACACCCCACCTCTGGAACTTCGAAAGGGTCCTTCACACCCTTGGTGCAAATCAAGAAGTTCCCCGACATACACGTCTCCACTCGAGAGGAAACACGAGGGTCCCGCCCACATCCAGAGGAGCCCCGTTTCCGCCTCGTAGCTCGAGATGAGGGATCCTTTCACTTCTTCGTCGGGAAAGAGTTCCCGGCGTTCCCGTCGCATCTCAAGGGGAGGCCCTCTCAACAGGAACGGCGAGAGGAACTCCAGGGTCGTGCCACCATTCCAAGAGTCCCCCAGATGTCTCAGTCCATTCCAGAGGAACCTCTTTTCCCTTCACCGGCTCGTCTTTCACGCCGAGGATCGACTCACACCAAGGTGGCACGTGGCACAGCCCTGTGGGAAAGCCTCGTGGGAAAGCCTCGAGCGAAAGCCTCGAGGGAAAGCCACAGATCCCCTGATCCACGAGACAGGAAGCGTGACACTACTGCTGCAGCTCGGGAGGAAAGTGCACGTGCATGTCCCCACTCGAGACGAGGCCTGACTCCCCTGGGGAGACTCAGAAGCACGCCAAGATCCATTGCAACACTGAAGAGGAATCCTCAGGTTCCGGCCCCGACTCCGCACAAGGTCTTAGGCCCCGGCATGAACGGGAGAGGAATCCCGAGGTGGCCCCTAGCAACTCGCATGGGGACTGGCCCTTCCTGAGGCCACCAGAGCGGGTCCCTGAGGTCCCCGTCGTAACTCGAGAAGACCTGCCGCACCTCGAGAAAATCCAGGAGGTTCTCCCCTCCAGGCGAGATGAGGCCCAATTCCACTGAGGCGTCTAGAGGCTGATCACACCTCACCTCTGGGACTTCGAAAGGGTCCTTCACACCCTTGGTGCAAATCAAGAAGTTCCCCGACATACCCATCTCCACTCGAGAGGAAACACGAGGGTCCCGCCCACATCCAGAAGAGCCCCGATTCCACCTCCTCACTCGAGATAAGGGATCGTTTCACTGTTTGTTCGGGAAAAATTTCTCAGCATTCCCGTCGCATCTCAAGAGGAGGCCCTCTCAACAGGAAGGGCGAGAGATACTTCAGGGTCGTGCCACCATTCCAAGAGTCCCCCAGATGTCTCAATCCATTCCAGAGGAACCTCTTTTCCCTTCACCGGCTCGTCTTTCACGCCGAGGATCGACTCACACCAAGGTGGCACGTGGCACAGCCCTGTGGGAAAGCCTCCTGTGAAAGCCTCGAGGGAAAGCCTCTAGGGAAAGCCACAGATCCCTTGATCCACGTGACAGGAAGCGTGACATACTGCTGCAGCTCGGGAGGAAAGCGCACGTGCATGCCCCCACTCGAGATGAGGCCTGACTCCCCTGGGAAGACTCAGAAGCACCCCAAGATCAATGGCAACACTGGAGAGGAATCCTCATGTTCCGGCCCCGAATCCACACAAGGTCTTAGGCCCCGGCATGGACGGGAGAGGAATCCCGAGATGCCCCATAGCAACTCGCATGGGGACTGGCCTTTCCTGAGGCCACCAGAGCGGGTCCCTGAGGTCCCCATCGTAACTCGAGAAGACCTGCCGCAACTCGAGAAAATCCAGGAGGTTCTCGCCTCAGGCGAGATGAGGCCCATTTCCGCTGAGGCGTCTCGAGGCTAATCACACCTCCCCTCTGGAACTTCGAAAGGGTCCTTCACACCCTTGGTGCAAATCAAGAAGTTCCCCGACATACCAGGCTACTCTCGAGAGGAAACGCGAGGGTCCCGCCCACATCCAGAGGAGCCCCGTTTCCGCCTCGTAGCTTGAGATGATGGATCCTTTCCCTGCTTCGTCAGGAAAGAGTTCCACTCGTTCCCGTCGAACCTCAAGAGGAGGCCCTCTCAACAGGAACGGCGAGAGGAACTCCAGGGTCGTGCCACCATTCCAAGTGTCCCCCAGATGTCTCAGTCCATTCCAGAGGAAGCTCTTTTCCCTTCACCGGCTCGTCTTTCACGCCGAGGATCGACTCACACCAAGGTGGCACGTGGCACAGCACTGTGGGAAAGCCTCCTGGGAAAGCCTCGAGCAAAAGCCACAGATCCCTTGATCCACGTGACAGGAAGCGTGACACTACTGCTGCAGCTCGGATGGAAAGCGCACGTGCATGCCCCCACTCGAGACGAGGTCTGACTATCCTGGGGAGACTCAGAAACACCCCAAGATCCATGGCAACACTGGAGAGGAATCCTCAGGTTCCGGCCCCGACTCCACACAAGGACTTAGGCCCCGGCATGGACGGGAGAGGAATCCCGAGAGGTCCCCTAGCAACTCGCACGGCGACTGGCCTTTCCTGAGCCCACCAGAGCGGGTCCCTGAGGTCCCCGTTGTAACTGGAGAAGACCTGCCGCAACTCGAGAAAATCCAGGAGGTTCTCCCCTCCAGACGAGATGAGGCCGATCTCCGCTGAGGCGTCTCGAGGCTGATCACACCTCCCCTCTGGAACTTCGAAAGGGTCCTTCACACCCTTGGTGCAAATCAAGAAGTTCCCCGACATACCCATCTCCACTCGAGAGGAAACACGAGGGTCCCGCCCACATCCAGAGGAGCCCCGTTTCCGCCTCATAGCTCGAGATGAGGGATCCTTTCCCTGCTTCGTCGGGAAAGAGTTCCCGGCCTTCCCGTCGCATCTCAAGAGGAGGCCCTGTCAACATTAACGGCGAGAGGAACTCCAGGGTCGTGCCAACATTCCAAGAGTCCCCCAGATGTCTCAGTCCATTCCAGAGGAACCTCTTTTCCCTTCACCGGCTCGTCTTTCCCGCCGAGGATCGACTCACACCAAGGTGGCACGTGGCACAGCCCTGTGGGAAAGCCTCGTGGGAAAGCCTCGAGGGACAGCCTCGAGGGAAAGCCACAGATCCCTTGATCCACGTGACAGGAAGCGTGACACTACTGCTGCAGCTCGGGAGGAAAGCGCACGTGCATGCCCCCACTCGAGACGAGGCCTGACTCCCCTGGGGAGACTCAGAAGCACCCCAAGATCCATGGCAACACTGGAGAGGAATCCTCAGGTTCCGGCCCCGACTCCACACAAGGACTGAGGCCCCGGCATGGACGGGAGAGGAATCCCGAGAGGTCCCCTAGCAACTCGCATGGGGACTGGCCTTTCCTGAGGCCACCAGAGCGGGTCCCTGAGGTCCCCGCCGTAACTCGAGAAGACCTGCCGCAACTCGAGAAAATCCAGGAGGTTCTCCCCTCCAGGCGAGATGAGGCCCATTTCCGCTGAGGCGTCTCGAGGCTGATCACACCTCACCTCTGGAACTTCGAAAGGGTCCTTCACACCCTTGGTGCAAATCAAGAAGTTCCCCGACCTAGCCGTCTCCACTCGAGAGGAATCACGAGGGTCCCGCCCACATCCAGAGGAGCCCCGTTTCCGCCTCGTAGCTCGAGATGTGGGATCCTTTCCCTGCTTCGTCGGGAAAGAGTTCCCGGCGTTCCCGTCGCATCTCAAGAGGAGGCCCTCTCAACAGGAACGGCGAGAGGAACTCCAGGGTCGTGCCACCATTCCAAGAGTCCCCCAGATGTCTCAGTCCATTCCAGAGGAACCTCTTTTCCCTTCAGCGGCTCGTCTTTCACGCCGAGGATCGACTCACACCAAGGTGGCACGTGGCACAGCCCTGTGGGAAAGCCTCGTGGGAAAGCCTCGAGGGACAGCCTCGAGGGAAAGCCACAGATCCCTTGATCCACGTGACAGGAAGCGTGACACTACTGTTGCAGCTCGGGAGGAAAGCGCACGTGCATGCCCCCACTCGAGACGAGGCCTGACTCCCCTGGGGAGACTCAGAAGCACCCCAAGATCCATGGCAACACTGGAGAGGAATCCTCAGGTTCCGGCCCCGACTCCACACAAGGACTGAGGCCCCGGCATGGACGGGAGAGGAATCCCGAGAGGTCCCCTAGCAACTCGCATGGGGACTGGCCTTTCCTGAGGCCACCAGAGCGGGTCCCTGAGGTCCCCGCCGTAACTCGAGAAGACCTGCCGCAACTCGAGAAAATCCAGGAGGTTCTCCCCTCCAGGCGAGATGAGGCCCATTTCCGCTGAGGCGTCTCGAGGCTGATCACACCTCACCTCTGGAACTTCGAAAGGGTCCTTCACACCCTTGGTGCAAATCAAGAAGTTCCCCGACATACCCGTCTCCACTCGAGAGGAATCACGAGGGTCCCGCCCACATCCAGAGGAGCCCCATTTCCGCCTCGTAGCTCGAGATGAGGGATCCTTTCCCTGCTTCGTCGGGAAAGAGTTCCCGGCGTTCCCGTCGCATCTCAAGTGGAGGCCCTCTCAACAGGAACGGCGAGAGGAACTCCAGGGTCGTGCCACCATTCCAAGAGTCCCCCAAATGTCTCAGTCCATTCCAGAGGAACCTCTTTTCCCTTCACCGGCTCGTCTTTCACGCCGAGGATCGACTCACACCAAGGTGGCACGTGGCACAGCCCTGTGGGAAAGCCTCGTGGGAAAGCCTCGAGGGACAGCCTCGAGGGAAAGCCACAGATCCCTTGATCCACGTGACAGGAAGCGTGACACTACTGCAGCAGCTCGGGAGGAAAGCGCACGTGCATGCCCCCACTCGAGACGAGGCCTGACTCCCCTGGGGAGACTCAGAAGCACCCCAAGATCCATGGCAACACTGGAGAGGAATCCTCAGGTTCCGGCCCCGACTCCACACAAGGACTGAGGCCCCGGCATGGACGGGAGAGGAATCCCGAGAGGTCCCCTAGCAACTCGCATGGGGACTGGCCTTTCCTGAGGCCACCAGAGCGGGTCCCTGAGGTCCCCGCCGTAACTCGAGAAGACCTGCCGCAACTCGAGAAAATCCAGGAGGTTCTCCCCTCCAGGCGAGATGAGGCCCATTTCCGCTGAGGCGTCTCGAGGCTGATCACACCTCACCTCTGGAACTTCGAAAGGGTCCTTCACACGCTTGGTGCAAATCAAGAAGTTCCCCGACCTAGCCGTCTCCACTCGAGAGAAATCACGAGGGTCCCGCCCACATCCAGAGGAGCCCCGTTTCCGCCTCGTAGCTCGAGATGAGGGATCCTTTCCCTGCTTCGTCGGGAAAGAGTTCCCGGCATTCCCGTCGCATCTCAAGAGGAAGCCCTCTCAACAGGAACGGCGAGAGGAACTCCAGGGTCGTGCCACCATTCCAAGAGTCCCCCAGATGTCTCAGTCCATTCCAGAGGAACCTCTTTTCCCTTCACAGGCTCGTCTTTCACGCCGAGGATCGACTCACACCAAGGTGGCACGTGGCACAGCCCTGTGGGAAAGCCTCGTGGGAAAGCCTCGAGGGACAGCCTCGAGGGAAAGCCACAGATCCCTTGATCCACGTGACAGGAAGCGTGACACTACTGCTGCAGCTCGGGAGGAAAGCGCACGTGCATGCCCCCACTCGAGACGAGGCCTGACTCCCCTGGGGAGACTCAGAAGCACCCCAAGATCCATGGCAACACTGGAGAGGAATCCTCAGGTTCCGGCCCCGACTCCACACAAGGACTGAGGCCCCGGCATGGACGGGAGAGGAATCCCGAGAGGTCCCCTAGCAACTCGCATGGGGACTGGCCTTTCCTGAGGCCACCAGAGCGGGTCCCTGAGGTCCCCATCGTAACTCGAGAAGACCTGCCGCAACTCGAGAAAATCCAGGAGGTTCTCGCCTCAGGCGAGATGAGGCCCATTTCCGCTGAGGCGTCTCGAGGCTGATCACACCTCCCCTCTGGAACTTCGAAAGGGTCCTTCACACCCTTGGTGCAAATCAAGAAGTTCCCCGACATACCAGGCTACTCTCGAGAGGAAACGCGAGGGTCCCGCCCACATCCAGAGGAGCCCCGTTTCCGCCTCGTAGCTTGAGATGATGGATCCTTTCCCTGCTTCGTCAGGAAAGAGTTCCACTCGTTCCCGTCGAACCTCAAGAGGAGGCCCTCTCAACAGGAACGGCGAGAGGAACTCCAGGGTCGTGCCACCATTCCAAGTGTCCCCCAGATGTCTCAGTCCATTCCAGAGGAAGCTCTTTTCCCTTCACCGGCTCGTCTTTCACGCCGAGGATCGACTCACACCAAGGTGGCACGTGGCACAGCACTGTGGGAAAGCCTCCTGGGAAAGCCTCGAGCAAAAGCCACAGATCCCTTGATCCACGTGACAGGAAGCGTGACACTACTGCTGCAGCTCGGATGGAAAGCGCACGTGCATGCCCCCACTCGAGACGAGGTCTGACTATCCTGGGGAGACTCAGAAACACCCCAAGATCCATGGCAACACTGGAGAGGAATCCTCAGGTTCCGGCCCCGACTCCACACAAGGACTTAGGCCCCGGCATGGACGGGAGAGGAATCCCGAGAGGTCCCCTAGCAACTCGCACGGCGACTGGCCTTTCCTGAGCCCACCAGAGCGGGTCCCTGAGGTCCCCGTTGTAACTGGAGAAGACCTGCCGCAACTCGAGAAAATCCAGGAGGTTCTCCCCTCCAGACGAGATGAGGCCGATCTCCGCTGAGGCGTCTCGAGGCTGATCACACCTCCCCTCTGGAACTTCGAAAGGGTCCTTCACACCCTTGGTGCAAATCAAGAAGTTCCCCCGACATACCCATCTCCACTCGAGAGGAAACACGAGGGTCCCGCCCACATCCAGAGGAGCCCCGTTTCCGCCTCATAGCTCGAGATGAGGGATCCTTTCCCTGCTTCGTCGGGAAAGAGTTCCCGGCCTTCCCGTCGCATCTCAAGAGGAGGCCCTGTCAACATTAACGGCGAGAGGAACTCCAGGGTCGTGCCACCATTCCAAGAGTCCCCCAGATGTCTCAGTCCATTCCAGAGGAACCTCTTTTCCCTTCACCGGCTCGTCTTTCCCGCCGAGGATCGACTCACACCCAAGGTGGCACGTTGGCACAGCCCTGTGGGAAAGCCTCGTGGGAAAGCCTCGAGGGACAGCCTCGAGGGAAAGCCACAGATCCCTTGATCCACGTGACAGGAAGCGTGACACTACTGCTGCAGCTCGGGAGGAAAGCGCACGTGCATGCCCCCACTCGAGACGAGGGCCTGACTCCCCTGGGGAGACTCAGAAGCACCCCAAGATCCATGGCAACACTGGAGAGGAATCCTCAGGTTCCGGCCCCGACTCCACACAAGGACTGAGGCCCCGGCATGGACGGGAGAGGAATCCCGAGAGGTCCCGCTAGCAACTCGCATGTGGACTGGCCTTTCCTGAGGCCACCAGAGCGGGTCCCTGAGTCCCCGCCGTAACTCGAGAAGACCCTGCCGCAACTCGAGAAAATCCAGGAGGTTCTCCCCTCAGGCGAGATGAGGCCCATTTCCGCTGAGGCGTCTCGAGGCTGATCACACCTCACCTCTGGAACTTCGAAAGGGTCCTTCACACCCTTGGTGCAAATCAAGAAGTTCCCCGACCTAGCCGTCTCCACTCGAGAGGAATCACGAGGGTCCCGCCCACATCCAGAGGAGCCCCGTTTCCGCCTCGTAGCTCGAGATGTGGGATCCTTTCCCTGCTTCGTCGGGAAAGAGTTCCCGGCGTTCCTGTCGCATCTCAAGAGGAGGCCCTCTCAACAGGAACGGCGAGAGGAACTCCAGGGTCGTGCCACCATTCCAAGAGTCCCCCAGATGTCTCAGTCCATTCCAGAGGAACCTCTTTTCCCTTCAGCGGCTCGTCTTTCACGCCGAGGATCGACTCACACCAAGGTGGCACGTGGCACAGCCCTGTGGGAAAGCCTCGTGGGAAAGCCTCGAGGGACAGCCTCGAGGGAAAGCCACAGATCCCTTGATCCACGTGACAGGAAGCGTGACACTACTGCTGCAGCTCGGGAGGAAAGCGCACGTGCATGCCCCCACTCGAGACGAGGCCTGACTCCCCTGGGGAGACTCAGAAGCACCCCAAGATCCATGGCAACACTGGAGAGGAATCCTCAGGTTCCGGCCCCGACTCCACACAAGGACTGAGGCCCCGGCATGGACGGGAGAGGAATCCCGAGAGGTCCCCTAGCAACTCGCATGGGGACTGGCCTTTCCTGAGGCCACCAGAGCGGGTCCCTGAGGTCCCCGCCGTAACTCGAGAAGACCTGCCGCAACTCGAGAAAATCCAGGAGGTTCTCCCCTCCAGGCGAGATGAGGCCCATTTCCGCTGAGGCGTCTCGAGGCTGATCACACCTCACCTCTGGAACTTCGAAAGGGTCCTTCACACCCTTGGTGCAAATCAAGAAGTTCCCCGACATACCCGTCTCCACTCGAGAGGAATCACGAGGGTCCCGCCCACATCCAGAGGAGCCCCATTTCCGCCTCGTAGCTCGAGATGAGGGATCCTTTCCCTGCTTCGTCGGGAAAGAGTTCCCGGCGTTCCCGTCGCATCTCAAGTGGAGGCCCTCTCAACAGGAACGGCGAGAGGAACTCCAGGGTCGTGCCACCATTCCAAGAGTCCCCCAAATGTCTCAGTCCATTCCAGAGGAACCTCTTTTCCCTTCACCGGCTCGTCTTTCACGCCGAGGATCGACTCACACCAAGGTGGCACGTGGCACAGCCCTGTGGGAAAGCCTCGTGGGAAAGCCTCGAGGGACAGCCTCGAGGGAAAGCCACAGATCCCTTGATCCACGTGACAGGAAGCGTGACACTACTGCAGCAGCTCGGGAGGAAAGCGCACGTGCATGCCCCCACTCGAGACGAGGCCTGACTCCCCTGGGGAGACTCAGAAGCACCCCAAGATCCATGGCAACACTGGAGAGGAATCCTCAGGTTCCGGCCCCGACTCCACACAAGGACTGAGGCCCCGGCATGGACGGGAGAGGAATCCCGAGAGGTCCCCTAGCAACTCGCATGGGGACTGGCCTTTCCTGAGGCCACCAGAGCGGGTCCCTGAGGTCCCCGCCGTAACTCGAGAAGACCTGCCGCAACTCGAGAAAATCCAGGAGGTTCTCCCCTCCAGGCGAGATGAGGCCCATTTCCGCTGAGGCGTCTCGAGGCTGATCACACCTCACCTCTGGAACTTCGAAAGGGTCCTTCACACGCTTGGTGCAAATCAAGAAGTTCCCCGACCTAGCCGTCTCCACTCGAGAGAAATCACGAGGTCCCGCCCACATCCAGAGGAGCCCCGTTTCCGCCTCGTAGCTCGAGATGAGGGATCCTTTCCCTGCTTCGTCGGGAAAGAGTTCCCGGCATTCCCGTCGCATCTCAAGAGGAAGCCCTCTCAACAGGAACGGCGAGAGGAACTCCAGGGTCGTGCCACCATTCCAAGAGTCCCCCAGATGTCTCAGTCCATTCCAGAGGAACCCTCTTTTCCCTTCACAGGCTCGTCTTTCACGCCGAGGATCGACTCACACCCAAGGTGGCACGTGGCACAGCCCTGTGGGAAAGGTGGGAAAGCCTCGAGGGACAGCCTCGAGGGAAAGCCACAGATCCCTTGATCCACGTGACAGGAAGCGTGACACTACTGCTGCAGCTCGGGAGGAAAGCGCACGTGCATGCCCCCACTCGAGACGAGGCCTGACTCCCCTGGGGAGACTCAGAAGCACCCCAAGATCCATGGCAACACTGGAGAGGAATCCTCAGGTTCCGGCCCCGACTCCACACAAGGACTGAGGCCCCGGCATGGACGGGAGAGGAATCCCGAGAGGTCCCCTAGCAACTCGCATGGGGACTGGCCTTTCCTGAGGCCACCAGAGCGGGTCCCTGAGGTCCCCATCGTAACTCGAGAAGACCTGCCGCAACTCGAGAAAATCCAGGAGGTTCTCGCCTCAGGCGAGATGAGGCCCATTTCCGCTGAGGCGTCTCGAGGCTGATCACACCTCCCCTCTGGAACTTCGAAAGGGTCCTTCACACCCTTGGTGCAAATCAAGAAGTTCCCCGACATACCAGGCTACTCTCGAGAGGAAACGCGAGGGTCCCGCCCACATCCAGAGGAGCCCCGTTTCCGCCTCGTAGCTTGAGATGATGGATCCTTTCCCTGCTTCGTCAGGAAAGAGTTCCACTCGTTCCCGTCGAACCTCAAGAGGAGGCCCTCTCAACAGGAACGGCGAGAGGAACTCCAGGGTCGTGCCACCATTCCAAGTGTCCCCCAGATGTCTCAGTCCATTCCAGAGGAAGCTCTTTTCCCTTCACCGGCTCGTCTTTCACGCCGAGGATCGACTCACACCAAGGTGGCACGTGGCACAGCACTGTGGGAAAGCCTCCTGGGAAAGCCTCGAGCAAAAGCCACAGATCCCTTGATCCACGTGACAGGAAGCGTGACACTACTGCTGCAGCTCGGATGGAAAGCGCACGTGCATGCCCCCACTCGAGACGAGGTCTGACTATCCTGGGGAGACTCAGAAACACCCCAAGATCCATGGCAACACTGGAGAGGAATCCTCAGGTTCCGGCCCCGACTCCACACAAGGACTTAGGCCCCGGCATGGACGGGAGAGGAATCCCGAGAGGTCCCCTAGCAACTCGCACGGCGACTGGCCTTTCCTGAGCCCACCAGAGCGGGTCCCTGAGGTCCCCGTTGTAACTGGAGAAGACCTGCCGCAACTCGAGAAAATCCAGGAGGTTCTCCCCTCCAGACGAGATGAGGCCGATCTCCGCTGAGGCGTCTCGAGGCTGATCACACCTCCCCTCTGGAACTTCGAAAGGGTCCTTCACACCCTTGGTGCAAATCAAGAAGTTCCCCGACATACCCATCTCCACTCGAGAGGAAACACGAGGGTCCCGCCCACATCCAGAGGAGCCCCGTTTCCGCCTCATAGCTCGAGATGAGGGATCCTTTCCCTGCTTCGTCGGGAAAGAGTTCCCGGCCTTCCCGTCGCATCTCAAGAGGAGGCCCTGTCAACATTAACGGCGAGAGGAACTCCAGGGTCGTGCCAACATTCCAAGAGTCCCCCAGATGTCTCAGTCCATTCCAGAGGAACCTCTTTTCCCTTCACCGGCTCGTCTTTCCCGCCGAGGATCGACTCACACCAAGGTGGCACGTGGCACAGCCCTGTGGGAAAGCCTCGTGGGAAAGCCTCGAGGGACAGCCTCGAGGGAAAGCCACAGATCCCTTGATCCACGTGACACGAAGCGTGACACTACTGCTGCAGCTCGGGAGGAAAGCGCACGTGCATGCCCCCACTCGAGACGAGGCCTGACTCCCCTGGGGAGACTCAGAAGCACCCCAAGATCCATGGCAACACTGGAGAGGAATCCTCAGGTTCCGGCCCCGACTCCACACAAGGACTGAGGCCCCGGCATGGACGGGAGAGGAATCCCGAGAGGTCCCCTAGCAACTCGCATGGGGACTGGCCTTTCCTGAGGCCACCAGAGCGGGTCCCTGAGGTCCCCGCCGTAACTCGAGAAGACCTGCCGCAACTCGAGAAAATCCAGGAGGTTCTCCCCTCCAGGCGAGATGAGGCCCATTTCCGCTGAGGCGTCTCGAGGCTGATCACACCTCACCTCTGGAACTTCGAAAGGGTCCTTCACACCCTTGGTGCAAATCAAGAAGTTCCCCGACCTAGCCGTCTCCACTCGAGAGGAATCACGAGGGTCCCGCCCACATCCAGAGGAGCCCCGTTTCCGCCTCGTAGCTCGAGATGTGGGATCCTTTCCCTGCTTCGTCGGGAAAGAGTTCCCGGCGTTCCCGTCGCATCTCAAGAGGAGGCCCTCTCAACAGGAACGGCGAGAGGAACTCCAGGGTCGTGCCACCATTCCAAGAGTCCCCCAGATGTCTCAGTCCATTCCAGAGGAACCTCTTTTCCCTTCAGCGGCTCGTCTTTCACGCCGAGGATCGACTCACACCAAGGTGGCACGTGGCACAGCCCTGTGGGAAAGCCTCGTGGGAAAGCCTCGAGGGACAGCCTCGAGGGAAAGCCACAGATCCCTTGATCCACGTGACAGGAAGCGTGACACTACTGCTGCAGCTCGGGAGGAAAGCGCACGTGCATGCCCCCACTCGAGACGAGGCCTGACTCCCCTGGGGAGACTCAGAAGCACCCCAAGATCCATGGCAACACTGGAGAGGAATCCTCAGGTTCCGGCCCCGACTCCACACAAGGACTGAGGCCCCGGCATGGACGGGAGAGGAATCCCGAGAGGTCCCCTAGCAACTCGCATGGGGACTGGCCTTTCCTGAGGCCACCAGAGCGGGTCCCTGAGGTCCCCGCCGTAACTCGAGAAGACCTGCCGCAACTCGAGAAAATCCAGGAGGTTCTCCCCTCCAGGCGAGATGAGGCCCATTTCCGCTGAGGCGTCTCGAGGCTGATCACACCTCACCTCTGGAACTTCGAAAGGGTCCTTCACACCCTTGGTGCAAATCAAGAAGTTCCCCGACATACCCGTCTCCACTCGAGAGGAATCACGAGGGTCCCGCCCACATCCAGAGGAGCCCCATTTCCGCCTCGTAGCTCGAGATGAGGGATCCTTTCCCTGCTTCGTCGGGAAAGAGTTCCCGGCGTTCCCGTCGCATCTCAAGTGGAGGCCCTCTCAACAGGAACGGCGAGAGGAACTCCAGGGTCGTGCCACCATTCCAAGAGTCCCCCAAATGTCTCAGTCCATTCCAGAGGAACCTCTTTTCCCTTCACCGGCTCGTCTTTCACGCCGAGGATCGACTCACACCAAGGTGGCACGTGGCACAGCCCTGTGGGAAAGCCTCGTGGGAAAGCCTCGAGGGACAGCCTCGAGGGAAAGCCACAGATCCCTTGATCCACGTGACAGGAAGCGTGACACTACTGCAGCAGCTCGGGAGGAAAGCGCACGTGCATGCCCCCACTCGAGACGAGGCCTGACTCCCCTGGGGAGACTCAGAAGCACCCCAAGATCCATGGCAACACTGGAGAGGAATCCTCAGGTTCCGGCCCCGACTCCACACAAGGACTGAGGCCCCGGCATGGACGGGAGAGGAATCCCGAGAGGTCCCCTAGCAACTCGCATGGGGACTGGCCTTTCCTGAGGCCACCAGAGCGGGTCCCTGAGGTCCCCGCCGTAACTCGAGAAGACCTGCCGCAACTCGAGAAAATCCAGGAGGTTCTCCCCTCCAGGCGAGATGAGGCCCATTTCCGCTGAGGCGTCTCGAGGCTGATCACACCTCACCTCTGGAACTTCGAAAGGGTCCTTCACACGCTTGGTGCAAATCAAGAAGTTCCCCGACCTAGCCGTCTCCACTCGAGAGAAATCACGAGGGTCCCGCCCACATCCAGAGGAGCCCCGTTTCCGCCTCGTAGCTCGAGATGAGGGATCCTTTCCCTGCTTCGTCGGGAAAGAGTTCCCGGCATTCCCGTCGCATCTCAAGAGGAAGCCCTCTCAACAGGAACGGCGAGAGGAACTCCAGGGTCGTGCCACCATTCCAAGAGTCCCCCAGATGTCTCAGTCCATTCCAGAGGAACCTCTTTTCCCTTCACAGGCTCGTCTTTCACGCCGAGGATCGACTCACACCAAGGTGGCACGTGGCACAGCCCTGTGGGAAAGCCTCGTGGGAAAGCCTCGAGGGACAGCCTCGAGGGAAAGCCACAGATCCCTTGATCCACGTGACAGGAAGCGTGACACTACTGCTGCAGCTCGGGAGGAAAGCGCACGTGCATGCCCCCACTCGAGACGAGGCCTGACTCCCCTGGGGAGACTCAGAAGCACCCCAAGATCCATGGCAACACTGGAGAGGAATCCTCAGGTTCCGGCCCCGACTCCACACAAGGACTGAGGCCCCGGCATGGACGGGAGAGGAATCCCGAGAGGTCCCCTAGCAACTCGCATGGGGACTGGCCTTTCCTGAGGCCACCAGAGCGGGTCCCTGAGGTCCCCGCCGTAACTCGAGAAGACCTGCCGCAACTCGAGAAAATCCAGGAGGTTCTCCCCTCCAGGCGAGATGAGGCCCATTTCCGCTGAGGCGTCTCGAGGCTGATCACACCTCACCTCTGGAACTTCGAAAGGGTCCTTCACACCCTTGGTGCAAATCAAGAAGTTCCCCGACCTAGCCGTCTCCACTCGAGAGGAATCACGAGGGTCCCGCCCACATCCAGAGGAGCCCCGTTTCCGCCTCGTAGCTCGAGATGAGGGATCCTTTCCCTGCTTCGTCGGGAAAGAGTTCCCGGCGTTCCCGTCGCATCTCAAGAGGAGGCCCTCTCAACAGGAACGGCGAGAGGAACTCCAGGGTCGTGCCACCATTCCAAGAGTCCCCCAGATGTCTCAGTCCATTCCAGAGGAACCTCTTTTCCCTTCACCGGCTCGTCTTTCACGCCGAGGATCGACTCACACCAAGGTGGCACGTGGCACAGCCCTGTGGGAAAGCCTCGTGGGAAAGCCTCGAGGGACAGCCTCGAGGGAAAGCCACAGATCCCTTGATCCACGTGACAGGAAGCGTGACACTACTGCTGCAGCTCGGGAGGAAAGCGCACGTGCATGCCCCCACTCGAGACGAGGCCTGACTCCCCTGGGGAGACTCAGAAGCACCCCAAGATCCATGGCAACACTGGAGAGGAATCCTCAGGTTCCGGCCCCGACTCCACACAAGGACTGAGGCCCCGGCATGGACGGGAGAGGAATCCCGAGAGGTCCCCTAGCAACTCGCATGGGGACTGGCCTTTCCTGAGGCCACCAGAGCGGGTCCCTGAGGTCCCCGCCGTAACTCGAGAAGACCTGCCGCAACTCGAGAAAATCCAGGAGGTTCTCCCCTCCAGGCGAGATGAGGCCCATTTCCGCTGAGGCGTCTCGAGGCTGATCACACCTCACCTCTGGAACTTCGAAAGGGTCCTTCACACCCTTGGTGCAAATCAAGAAGTTCCCCGACCTAGCCGTCTCCACTCGAGAGGAATCACGAGGGTCCCGCCCACATCCAGAGGAGCCCCGTTTCCGCCTCGTAGCTCGAGATGAGGGATCCTTTCCCTGCTTCGTCGGGAAAGAGTTCCCGGCGTTCCCGTCGCATCTCAAGAGGAGGCCCTCTCAACAGGAACGGCGAGAGGAACTCCAGGGTCGTGCCACCATTCCAAGAGTCCCCCAGATGTCTCAGTCCATTCCAGAGGAACCTCTTTTCCCTTCACCGGCTCGTCTTTCACGCCGAGGATCGACTCACACCAAGGTGGCACGTGGCACAGCCCTGTGGGAAAGCCTCGTGGGAAAGCCTCGAGGGACAGCCTCGAGGGAAAGCCACAGATCCCTTGATCCACGTGACAGGAAGCGTGACACTACTGCTGCAGCTCGGGAGGAAAGCGAACGTGCATGCCCCCACTCGAGACGAGGCCTGACTCCCCTGGGGAGACTCAGAAGCACCCCAAGATCCATGGCAACACTGGAGAGGAATCCTCAGGTTCCGGCCCCGACTCCACACAAGGACTGAGGCCCCGGCATGGACAGGAGAGGAATCCCGAGAGGTCCCCTAGCAACTCGCATGGGGACTGGCCTTTCCTGAGGCCACCAGAGCGGGTCCCTGAGGTCCCCGCCGTAACTCGAGAAGACCTGCCGCAACTCGAGAAAATCCAGGAGGTTCTCCCCTCCAGGCGAGATGAGGCCCATTTCCGCTGAGGCGTCTCGAGGCTGATCACACCTCACCTCTGGAACTTCGAAAGGGTCCTTCACACCCTTGGTGCAAATCAAGAAGTTCCCCGACCTAGCCGTCTCCACTCGAGAGGAATCACGAGGGTCCCGCCCACATCCAGAGGAGCCCCGTTTCCGCCTCGTAGCTCGAGATGAGGGATCCTTTCCCTGCTTCGTCGGGAAAGAGTTCCCGGCGTTCCCGTCGCATCTCAAGAGGAGGCCCTCTCAACAGGAACGGCGAGAGGAACTCCAGGGTCGTGCCACCATTCCAAGAGTCCCCCAGATGTCTCAGTCCATTCCAGAGGAACCTCTTTTCCCTTCACCGGCTCGTCTTTCACGCCGAGGATCGACTCACACCAAGGTGGCACGTGGCACAGCCCTGTGGGAAAGCCTCGTGGGAAAGCCTCGAGGGACAGCCTCGAGGGAAAGCCACAGATCCCTTGATCCACGTGACAGGAAGCGTGACACTACTGCTGCAGCTCGGGAGGAAAGCGCACGTGCATGCCCCCACTCGAGACGAGGCCTGACTCCCCTGGGGAGACTCAGAAGCACCCCAAGATCCATGGCAACACTGGAGAGGAATCCTCAGGTTCCGGCCCCGACTCCACACAAGGACTGAGGCCCCGGCATGGACGGGAGAGGAATCCCGAGAGGTCCCCTAGCAACTCGCATGGGGACTGGCCTTTCCTGAGGCCACCAGAGCGGGTCCCTGAGGTCCCCGCCGTAACTCGAGAAGACCTGCCGCAACTCGAGAAAATCCAGGAGGTTCTCCCCTCCAGGCGAGATGAGGCCCATTTCCGCTGAGGCGTCTCGAGGCTGATCACACCTCACCTCTGGAACTTCGAAAGGGTCCTTCACACCCTTGGTGCAAATCAAGAAGTTCCCCGACCTAGCCGTCTCCACTCGAGAGGAATCACGAGGGTCCCGCCCACATCCAGAGGAGCCCCGTTTCCGCCTCGTAGCTCGAGATGAGGGATCCTTTCCCTGCTTCGTCGGGAAAGAGTTCCCGGCGTTCCCGTCGCATCTCAAGAGGAGGCCCTCTCAACAGGAACGGCGAGAGGAACTCCAGGGTCGTGCCACCATTCCAAGAGTCCCCCAGATGTCTCAGTCCATTCCAGAGGAACCTCTTTTCCCTTCACCGGCTCGTCTTTCACGCCGAGGATCGACTCACACCAAGGTGGCACGTGGCACAGCCCTGTGGGAAAGCCTCGTGGGAAAGCCTCGAGGGACAGCCTCGAGGGAAAGCCACAGATCCCTTGATCCACGTGACAGGAAGCGTGACACTACTGCTGCAGCTCGGGAGGAAAGCGCACGTGCATGCCCCCACTCGAGACGAGGCCTGACTCCCCTGGGGAGACTCAGAAGCACCCCAAGATCCATGGCAACACTGGAGAGGAATCCTCAGGTTCCGGCCCCGACTCCACACAAGGACTGAGGCCCCGGCATGGACGGGAGAGGAATCCCGAGAGGTCCCCTAGCAACTCGCATGGGGACTGGCCTTTCCTGAGGCCACCAGAGCGGGTCCCTGAGGTCCCCGCCGTAACTCGAGAAGACCTGCCGCAACTCGAGAAAATCCAGGAGGTTCTCCCCTCCAGGCGAGATGAGGCCCATTTCCGCTGAGGCGTCTCGAGGCTGATCACACCTCACCTCTGGAACTTCGAAAGGGTCCTTCACACGCTTGGTGCAAATCAAGAAGTTCCCCGACCTAGCCGTCTCCACTCGAGAGAAATCACGAGGGTCCCGCCCACATCCAGAGGAGCCCCGTTTCCGCCTCGTAGCTCGAGATGAGGGATCCTTTCCCTGCTTCGTCGGGAAAGAGTTCCCGGCATTCCCGTCGCATCTCAAGAGGAAGCCCTCTCAACAGGAACGGCGAGAGGAACTCCAGGGTCGTGCCACCATTCCAAGAGTCCCCCAGATGTCTCAGTCCATTCCAGAGGAACCTCTTTTCCCTTCACAGGCTCGTCTTTCACGCCGAGGATCGACTCACACCAAGGTGGCACGTGGCACAGCCCTGTGGGAAAGCCTCGTGGGAAAGCCTCGAGGGACAGCCTCGAGGGAAAGCCACAGATCCCTTGATCCACGTGACAGGAAGCGTGACACTACTGCTGCAGCTCGGGAGGAAAGCGAACGTGCATGCCCCCACTCGAGACGAGGCCTGACTCCCCTGGGGAGACTCAGAAGCACCCCAAGATCCATGGCAACACTGGAGAGGAATCCTCAGGTTCCGGCCCCGACTCCACACAAGGACTGAGGCCCCGGCATGGACGGGAGAGGAATCCCGAGAGGTCCCCTAGCAACTCGCATGGGGACTGGCCTTTCCTGAGGCCACCAGAGCGGGTCCCTGAGGTCCCCGCCGTAACTCGAGAAGACCTGCCGCAACTCGAGAAAATCCAGGAGGTTCTCCCCTCCAGGCGAGATGAGGCCCATTTCCGCTGAGGCGTCTCGAGGCTGATCACACCTCACCTCTGGAACTTCGAAAGGGTCCTTCACACCCTTGGTGCAAATCAAGAAGTTCCCCGACCTAGCCGTCTCCACTCGAGAGGAATCACGAGGGTCCCGCCCACATCCAGAGGAGCCCCGTTTCCGCCTCGTAGCTCGAGATGAGGGATCCTTTCCCTGCTTCGTCGGGAAAGAGTTCCCGGCGTTCCCGTCGCATCTCAAGAGGAGGCCCTCTCAACAGGAACGGCGAGAGGAACTCCAGGGTCGTGCCACCATTCCAAGAGTCCCCCAGATGTCTCAGTCCATTCCAGAGGAACCTCTTTTCCCTTCACCGGCTCGTCTTTCACGCCGAGGATCGACTCACACCAAGGTGGCACGTGGCACAGCCCTGTGGGAAAGCCTCGTGGGAAAGCCTCGAGGGACAGCCTCGAGGGAAAGCCACAGATCCCTTGATCCACGTGACAGGAAGCGTGACACTACTGCTGCAGCTCGGGAGGAAAGCGCACGTGCATGCCCCCACTCGAGACGAGGCCTGACTCCCCTGGGGAGACTCAGAAGCACCCCAAGATCCATGGCAACACTGGAGAGGAATCCTCAGGTTCCGGCCCCGACTCCACACAAGGACTGAGGCCCCGGCATGGACGGGAGAGGAATCCCGAGAGGTCCCCTAGCAACTCGCATGGGGACTGGCCTTTCCTGAGGCCACCAGAGCGGGTCCCTGAGGTCCCCGCCGTAACTCGAGAAGACCTGCCGCAACTCGAGAAAATCCAGGAGGTTCTCCCCTCCAGGCGAGATGAGGCCCATTTCCGCTGAGGCGTCTCGAGGCTGATCACACCTCACCTCTGGAACTTCGAAAGGGTCCTTCACACCCTTGGTGCAAATCAAGAAGTTCCCCGACCTAGCCGTCTCCACTCGAGAGGAATCACGAGGGTCCCGCCCACATCCAGAGGAGCCCCGTTTCCGCCTCGTAGCTCGAGATGAGGGATCCTTTCCCTGCTTCGTCGGGAAAGAGTTCCCGGCGTTCCCGTCGCATCTCAAGAGGAGGCCCTCTCAACAGGAACGGCGAGAGGAACTCCAGGGTCGTGCCACCATTCCAAGAGTCCCCCAGATGTCTCAGTCCATTCCAGAGGAACCTCTTTTCCCTTCACCGGCTCGTCTTTCACGCCGAGGATCGACTCACACCAAGGTGGCACGTGGCACAGCCCTGTGGGAAAGCCTCGTGGGAAAGCCTCGAGGGACAGCCTCGAGGGAAAGCCACAGATCCCTTGATCCACGTGACAGGAAGCGTGACACTACTGCTGCAGCTCGGGAGGAAAGCGCACGTGCATGCCCCCACTCGAGACGAGGCCTGACTCCCCTGGGGAGACTCAGAAGCACCCCAAGATCCATGGCAACACTGGAGAGGAATCCTCAGGTTCCGGCCCCGACTCCACACAAGGACTGAGGCCCCGGCATGGACGGGAGAGGAATCCCGAGAGGTCCCCTAGCAACTCGCATGGGGACTGGCCTTTCCTGAGGCCACCAGAGCGGGTCCCTGAGGTCCCCGCCGTAACTCGAGAAGACCTGCCGCAACTCGAGAAAATCCAGGAGGTTCTCCCCTCCAGGCGAGATGAGGCCCATTTCCGCTGAGGCGTCTCGAGGCTGATCACACCTCACCTCTGGAACTTCGAAAGGGTCCTTCACACCCTTGGTGCAAATCAAGAAGTTCCCCGACCTAGCCGTCTCCACTCGAGAGGAATCACGAGGGTCCCGCCCACATCCAGAGGAGCCCCGTTTCCGCCTCGTAGCTCGAGATGAGGGATCCTTTCCCTGCTTCGTCGGGAAAGAGTTCCCGGCGTTCCCGTCGCATCTCAAGAGGAGGCCCTCTCAACAGGAACGGCGAGAGGAACTCCAGGGTCGTGCCACCATTCCAAGAGTCCCCCAGATGTCTCAGTCCATTCCAGAGGAACCTCTTTTCCCTTCACCGGCTCGTCTTTCACGCCGAGGATCGACTCACACCAAGGTGGCACGTGGCACAGCCCTGTGGGAAAGCCTCGTGGGAAAGCCTCGAGGGACAGCCTCGAGGGAAAGCCACAGATCCCTTGATCCACGTGACAGGAAGCGTGACACTACTGCTGCAGCTCGGGAGGAAAGCGCACGTGCATGCCCCCACTCGAGACGAGGCCTGACTCCCCTGGGGAGACTCAGAAGCACCCCAAGATCCATGGCAACACTGGAGAGGAATCCTCAGGTTCCGGCCCCGACTCCACACAAGGACTGAGGCCCCGGCATGGACGGGAGAGGAATCCCGAGAGGTCCCCTAGCAACTCGCATGGGGACTGGCCTTTCCTGAGGCCACCAGAGCGGGTCCCTGAGGTCCCCGCCGTAACTCGAGAAGACCTGCCGCAACTCGAGAAAATCCAGGAGGTTCTCCCCCTCCAGGCGAGATGAGGCCCATTTCCGCTGAGGCGTCTCGAGGCTGATCACACCTCACCTCTGGAACTTCGAAAGGGTCCTTCACACCCTTGGTGCAAATCAAGAAGTTCCCCGACCTAGCCGTCTCCACTCGAGAGGAATCACGAGGGTCCCGCCCACATCCAGAGGAGCCCCGTTTCCGCCTCGTAGCTCGAGATGAGGGATCCTTTCCCTGCTTCGTCGGGAAAGAGTTCCCGGCGTTCCCGTCGCATCTCAAGAGGAGGCCCTCTCAACAGGAACGGCGAGAGGAACTCCAGGGTCGTGCCACCATTCCAAGAGTCCCCCAGATGTCTCAGTCCATTCCAGAGGAACCTCTTTTCCCTTCAGCGGCTCGTCTTTCACGCCGAGGATCGACTCCCACCAAGGTGGCACGTGGCACAGCCCTGTGGGAAAGCCTCGTGGGAAAGCCTCGAGGGACAGCCTCGAGGGAAAGCCACAGATCCCTTGATCCACGTGACAGGAAGCGTGACACTACTGCTGCAGCTCGGGAGGAAAGCGCACGTGCATGCCCCCACTCGAGACGAGGCCTGACTCCCCTGGGGAGACTCAGAAGCACCCCAAGATCCATGGCAACACTGGAGAGGAATCCTCAGGTTCCGGCCCCGACTCCACACAAGGACTGAGGCCCCGGCATGGACGGGAGAGGAATCCCGAGAGGTCCCCTAGCAACTCGCATGGGGACTGGCCTTTCCTGAGGCCACCAGAGCGGGTCCCTGAGGTCCCCGCCGTAACTCGAGAAGACCTGCCGCAACTCGAGAAAATCCAGGAGGTTCTCCCCTCCAGGCGAGATGAGGCCCATTTCCGCTGAGGCGTCTCGAGGCTGATCACACCTCACCTCTGGAACTTCGAAAGGGTCCTTCACACGCTTGGTGCAAATCAAGAAGTTCCCCGACCTAGCCGTCTCCACTCGAGAGAAATCACGAGGGTCCCGCCCACATCCAGAGGAGCCCCGTTTCCGCCTCGTAGCTCGAGATGAGGGATCCTTTCCCTGCTTCGTCGGGAAAGAGTTCCCGGCATTCCCGTCGCATCTCAAGAGGAAGCCCTCTCAACAGGAACGGCGAGAGGAACTCCAGGGTCGTGCCACCATTCCAAGAGTCCCCAGATGTCTCAGTCCATTCCAGAGGAACCTCTTTTCCCTTCACAGGCTCGTCTTTCACGCCGAGGATCGACTCACACCAAGGTGGCACGTGGCACAGCCCTGTGGGAAAGCCTCGTGGGAAAGCCTCGAGGGACAGCCTCGAGGGAAAGCCACAGATCCCTTGATCCACGTGACAGGAAGCGTGACACTACTGCTGCAGCTCGGGAGGAAAGCGAACGTGCATGCCCCCACTCGAGACGAGGCCTGACTCCCCTGGGGAGACTCAGAAGCACCCCAAGATCCATGGCAACACTGGAGAGGAATCCTCAGGTTCCGGCCCCGACTCCACACAAGGACTGAGGCCCCGGCATGGACGGGAGAGGAATCCCGAGAGGTCCCCTAGCAACTCGCATGGGGACTGGCCTTTCCTGAGGCCACCAGAGCGGGTCCCTGAGGTCCCCGCCGTAACTCGAGAAGACCTGCCGCAACTCGAGAAAATCCAGGAGGTTCTCCCCCTCCAGGCGAGATGAGGCCCATTTCCGCTGAGGCGTCTCGAGGCTGATCACACCTCACCTCTGGAACTTCGAAAGGGTCCTTCACACCCTTGGTGCAAATCAAGAAGTTCCCCGACCTAGCCGTCTCCACTCGAGAGGAATCACGAGGGTCCCGCCCACATCCAGAGGAGCCCCGTTTCCGCCTCGTAGCTCGAGATGAGGGATCCTTTCCCTGCTTCGTCGGGAAAGAGTTCCCGGCGTTCCCGTCGCATCTCAAGAGGAGGCCCTCTCAACAGGAACGGCGAGAGGAACTCCAGGGTCGTGCCACCATTCCAAGAGTCCCCCAGATGTCTCAGTCCATTCCAGAGGAACCTCTTTTCCCTTCACCGGCTCGTCTTTCACGCCGAGGATCGACTCACACCAAGGTGGCACGTGGCACAGCCCTGTGGGAAAGCCTCGTGGGAAAGCCTCGAGGGACAGCCTCGAGGGAAAGCCACAGATCCCTTGATCCACGTGACAGGAAGCGTGACACTACTGCTGCAGCTCGGGAGGAAAGCGCACGTGCATGCCCCCACTCGAGACGAGGCCTGACTCCCCTGGGGAGACTCAGAAGCACCCCAAGATCCATGGCAACACTGGAGAGGAATCCTCAGGTTCCGGCCCCGACTCCACACAAGGACTGAGGCCCCGGCATGGACGGGAGAGGAATCCCGAGAGGTCCCCTAGCAACTCGCATGGGGACTGGCCTTTCCTGAGGCCACCAGAGCGGGGTCCCTGAGGTCCCCGCCGTAACTCGAGAAGACCTGCCGCAACTCGAGAAAATCCAGGAGGTTCTCCCCTCCAGGCGAGATGAGGCCCATTTCCGCTGAGGCGTCTCGAGGCTGATCACACCTCACCTCTGGAACTTCGAAAGGGTCCTTCACACCCTTGGTGCAAATCAAGAAGTTCCCCGACCTAGCCGTCTCCACTCGAGAGGAATCACGAGGGTCCCGCCCACATCCAGAGGAGCCCCGTTTCCGCCTCGTAGCTCGAGATGAGGGATCCTTTCCCTGCTTCGTCGGGAAAGAGTTCCCGGCGTTCCCGTCGCATCTCAAGAGGAGGCCCTCTCAACAGGAACGGCGAGAGGAACTCCAGGGTCGTGCCACCATTCCAAGAGTCCCCCAGATGTCTCAGTCCATTCCAGAGGAACCTCTTTTCCCTTCACCGGCTCGTCTTTCACGCCGAGGATCGACTCACACCAAGGTGGCACGTGGCACAGCCCTGTGGGAAAGCCTCGTGGGAAAGCCTCGAGGGACAGCCTCGAGGGAAAGCCACAGATCCCTTGATCCACGTGACAGGAAGCGTGACACTACTGCTGCAGCTCGGGAGGAAAGCGCACGTGCATGCCCCCACTCGAGACGAGGCCTGACTCCCCTGGGGAGACTCAGAAGCACCCCAAGATCCATGGCAACACTGGAGAGGAATCCTCAGGTTCCGGCCCCGACTCCACACAAGGACTGAGGCCCCGGCATGGACGGGAGAGGAATCCCGAGAGGTCCCCTAGCAACTCGCATGGGGACTGGCCTTTCCTGAGGCCACCAGAGCGGGTCCTGAGGTCCCCGCCGTAACTCGAGAAGACCTGCCGCAACTCGAGAAAATCCAGGAGGTTCTCCCCTCCAGGCGAGATGAGGCCCATTTCCGCTGAGGCGTCTCGAGGCTGATCACACCTCACCTCTGGAACTTCGAAAGGGTCCTTCACACGCTTGTGCAAATCAAGAAGTTCCCCGACCTAGCCGTCTCCACTCGAGAGAAATCACGAGGGTCCCGCCCACATCCAGAGGAGCCCCGTTTCCGCCTCGTAGCTCGAGATGAGGGATCCTTTCCCTGCTTCGTCGGGAAAGAGTTCCCGGCATTCCCCGTCGCATCTCAAGAGGAAGCCCTCTCAACAGGAACGGCGAGAGGAACTCCAGGGTCGTGCCACCATTCCAAGAGTCCCCCAGATGTCTCAGTCCATTCCAGAGGAACCTCTTTTCCCTTCACAGGCTCGTCTTTCACGCCGAGGATCGACTCACACCAAGGTGGCACGTGGCACAGCCCTGTGGGAAAGCCTCGTGGGAAAGCCTCGAGGGACAGCCTCGAGGGAAAGCCACAGATCCCTTGATCCACGTGACAGGAAGCGTGACACTACTGCTGCAGCTCGGGAGGAAAGCGAACGTGCATGCCCCCACTCGAGACGAGGCCTGACTCCCCTGGGGAGACTCAGAAGCACCCCAAGATCCATGGCAACACTGGAGAGGAATCCTCAGGTTCCGGCCCCGACTCCACACAAGGACTGAGGCCCCGGCATGGACGGGAGAGGAATCCCGAGAGGTCCCCTAGCAACTCGCATGGGGACTGGCCTTTCCTGAGGCCACCAGAGCGGGTCCCTGAGGTCCCCGCCGTAACTCGAGAAGACCTGCCGCAACTCGAGAAAATCCAGGAGGTTCTCCCCTCCAGGCGAGATGAGGCCCATTTCCGCTGAGGCGTCTCGAGGCTGATCACACCTCACCTCTGGAACTTCGAAAGGGTCCTTCACACCCTTGGTGCAAATCAAGAAGTTCCCCGACCTAGCCGTCTCCACTCGAGAGGAATCACGAGGGTCCCGCCCACATCCAGAGGAGCCCCGTTTCCGCCTCGTAGCTCGAGATGAGGGATCCTTTCCCTGCTTCGTCGGGAAAGAGTTCCCGGCGTTCCCGTCGCATCTCAAGAGGAGGCCCTCTCAACAGGAACGGCGAGAGGAACTCCAGGGTCGTGCCACCATTCCAAGAGTCCCCCAGATGTCTCAGTCCATTCCAGAGGAACCTCTTTTCCCTTCACCGGCTCGTCTTTCACGCCGAGGATCGACTCACACCAAGGTGGCACGTGGCACAGCCCTGTGGGAAAGCCTCGTGGGAAAGCCTCGAGGGACAGCCTCGAGGGAAAGCCACAGATCCCTTGATCCACGTGACAGGAAGCGTGACACTACTGCTGCAGCTCGGGAGGAAAGCGCACGTGCATGCCCCCCACTCGAGACGAGGCCTGACTCCCCTGGGGAGACTCAGAAGCACCCCAAGATCCATGGCAACACTGGAGAGGAATCCTCAGGTTCCGGCCCCGACTCCACACAAGGACTGAGGCCCCGGCATGGACGGGAGAGGAATCCCGAGAGGTCCCCTAGCAACTCGCATGGGGACTGGCCTTTCCTGAGGCCACCAGAGCGGGTCCCTGAGGTCCCCGCCGTAACTCGAGAAGACCTGCCGCAACTCGAGAAAATCCAGGAGGTTCTCCCCTCCAGGCGAGATGAGGCCCATTTCCGCTGAGGCGTCTCGAGGCTGATCACACCTCACCTCTGGAACTTCGAAAGGGTCCTTCACACCCTTGGTGCAAATCAAGAAGTTCCCCGACCTAGCCGTCTCCACTCGAGAGGAATCACGAGGGTCCCGCCCACATCCAGAGGAGCCCCGTTTCCGCCTCGTAGCTCGAGATGAGGGATCCTTTCCCTGCTTCGTCGGGAAAGAGTTCCCGGCGTTCCCGTCGCATCTCAAGAGGAGGCCCTCTCAACAGGAACGGCGAGAGGAACTCCAGGGTCGTGCCACCATTCCAAGAGTCCCCCAGATGTCTCAGT